>NC_143045.1:11027500-11330000 GCF_057628025.1 Oncorhynchus mykiss
GTCTGTGACAGAGGGGTGTGGGTATTTGAGGTATTTGCTGTGGCCCGGCGCGGTCCGGCTCTCCTCCTGTCAGATCCTGTCACCACGTCCTCTTGTCCTGTTGCTCTACCGCTCCGAAGCACCCAGCTGCCCAACCCACCCTGTGTGTTGGTGTGTGTGTGTGTGTGTGTGTGTGTGTGTGTGTGTGTGTGTGTGTGTGTGTGTGTGTGTCACTCTGTGTCAGGCTGCACCACTCTCACACAAAGCCCAGAGACCTCAGCCCTGACAGCAAGGATTGGATGAACAAGAGAGAAAGAGAGAATGAGGAAAAACAGGAAAAGAGAGGGTCTGGGAGATTGCACCGACACACTGATACAGACAACAACACAGTTTTCATTATCTCTCTCTCTCTCACAAACACACACACCTACATGCACACACACACACTGTTTTCTTCACTTCCCTTGTTGTTCCTAACAACCTTTGCATTTCATACGATATACCTGGAGGGTGAGAGCTGTGCTCGAGCAACAGACAAAGTGAAAACAACAGAGAAACAGTGCTGCTGATCCCTCCCCCTGGAGCATCACGACCGCCTCCACCTGTGTGGCTACGCTCCTGTTACCCCTCAAAGAGAATGAACATTCAGGAAGTCAGGCTGACAGGACATGCTCTCTCTCTTTCTCCCTCCCTCCCTCTCACTCTTTCTTTAACTCTTTCTCTCTCTTGCTCCCTCCCTCTCTCTCTCCATCTCTCCTCCTCAAAGTTCCTGCAGACTGCATGCATTATGCCTCAGTGATAACCATGGTTGTCAGGACTCATCCTGGGCTGACAGACACACCGCTTAGCCAGGTACTGTAGCTGTACTGAATAGGGTGCATTGGTTTAGATCTTACTTAGCGTTAGGTGTAACATTGGATAAGGCATAGTATCTACAGTTGAAGTCGGAAGTTTACATACACTTAGTTTGGAGTCAACAAAACTTGTTTTTCAACCACTCCACACATTTCTTGTTAACAAACTATAGTTCTGGTAAGTCCGTTAGGACATCTGCTTTGTGCATGACACAAGTCATTTTTCCAACAATTGTTTACAGACAGATTATTTCACTTATAGTTGTCACGTTCTGACCTTTATTTCCTTTGTTTTGTCTTTATTTAGTATGGTCAGGGTGTGAGTTGGGGTGGGCAGTCTGTTTGTTTTTCTATGTTGGTTTTTGTGTTCAGCCTAGTATGGTTCTCAATCAGAGACAGGTGTCGTTAGTTGTCTCTGATTGAGAATCATACTTAGGTAGCCTGGGTTTCACTGTTGGTTTGTGGGTGTTTGTTTCCGTGTGAGTGTTTGTCGCAACACGGTACTGTTTCGGTTTTCATCACATCATTTATTGTTTTGTATTTCAGTGTTCAGTTCGTTTTTAATAAATCGGCATGAACCCTTACCACGCTGCATCTTGGTCCGATCCTTACTCCTCTTCAGACGAAGAGGAAATCTGCTGTTACAATAGTTCACTGTATCACAATCCCAGTGGATCAGAAGTTTACATACACTAAGTTGACTGTGCTTTTAAACAGCTTGGAAAATTCCAGAAAAGGATGTCATGGCTTTAGAAGCTTCTGATAGGCTAATTGACATAATTTGAGTCAATTGGAGTTGGACCTGTGGATCTATTTCAAGGCCTACCTTCAAACTCAGTGCCTCTTGCTTGACATCATGGGAAAATCAAAATAAATCAAGACCTCAGAAAGAAAATTGTAGACCTCCACAAGTCTGGTTCATCCTTGGGGGCAATTTCCAAATCGCCTGAAGGTACCATGTTCATCTGTACAAACATCTGTACAAACAACAGTACTCAAGTATAAACGCCACGTCAGGAAAGAGACACATTCTGTCTCCTAGAGATGAATGTACTTTGGTGCAAAAAGTGCAAATCAATCCCAGAAAAACAGCAAAGGACCTTGTGAAGATGCTGGAGGAAACAGGTACAAAAGTATCTATATCCACAGTAAAACAAGTCCTATTTTGACATAACCTGAAAGGCAACTTAGCAAGGAAGAAGCCACGGCTCCAAAACCGCCATAACAAAGCCAGACTACGGTTTGCAACTGCACATGGGGACAAAGATCGTACTTTTTGGAAAAATGTCTTCTGGTCTGATGAAACAAAAATGGAACTGTTTGGCCATAATGACCATCGTTATGTTAGGAGGAAAAAGGGGGAGGATTGCAAGCCGAAGAACACCATTCCAACCGTGAAACACGGGGGTGGCAGCATCATGTTGTGGAGGTGCTTTGCTGCATGAGGGACTGGTGCACTTCACAAAATAGATGGTATCATGAGGGAAGAAAATGATGTGGATATATTGAAGCAACATCTCAAGACATCAGTCAGGAAGTTAAAGCTTGGTTGCAAATGGGTCTTCCAAATGGACAATGACCCCAAGCATACTTTCAAAGTTGTGGCAAAATGGCTTAAGGACAACAAAGTCAAGGTATTCAAGTGGCCATCACAAAGCCCTGACCTCAATCCTATAGAAAATGTGTGGGCAGAACGGAAAAAGCGTGTGTGAGCAAAGAGGCCTACAAACCTGACTCAGTTACACCAGCTCTGTCAGGAGGAATGGGCCAGAATTCACCCAACTTATTGTGGGAAGCTTCTGGAAGGCTACCCGAAACATTTGACCCAAGTTAAACAATTTAAAGGCAATGCTTCCAAATACTAATTGAGTGTATGTAAACTTCTGATCCACTGGGAATGTAATGAAAGAAATAAATGCTGACATAAATCAATCTCTCTGCTATTCTTCTGACATTTCACATTCTTTAAATAAAGTGGCGATCCTAACTGACCTAAGACAGGGAATTTTTACTAGGATTAAATGTCAGGAATTGTGAATAACTGAGTTTAAATGTATTTGGCGATGGTGTATGTAAACTTCCGACTTCAACTGTATTTTACTGGTCTGTTATGACCATAGAGCATGTGAGGAGGAGGAAACAGTAGTGACTGTCACCCCAGAACATCCTAACCACCTATAATGCTAGGAGCAGTGAGAGTGGGGGAGGAGGTGTCTGTGCCTCTGAGGTCTGTGTGAGGACCAGAGAGGATTATGGCTTCTTCCAATAGATCTGAAAAAGGGCTGGAGTCAAGGCCAATCCTGCTCTCCTCTCCTCCCTCACCTCTTCCCTCGTTCTCCATCCACTTATCCTCAGCTAACTCTGCACTCATTCATCCTTTCTCCATCGCTTGGTAGGTTCTCATTAAGTAGCTAACTGGATGACAGAGCTAACTGCCATGCTAACTGACTGAGGCAGCCAGAGCAACAAAGTGTTAAACAGCAAAATCATCCAGGCAGAGAGATAACAGCCTAGACTGACACAAAGCTACAGGCTACGTGGAAAGAGAAAACAAAACACTCGCTCACGTTTAGAGAAAGAGAGCACCCTGTGTGTGTGTGTGTGTGTGTGTGTGTGTGTGTGCATAGGCTGAGGTTAGCCCTGTCACAACTACTGAATAATAGGCCCTGTGACTTTGTGCCAACGGACCAACAGTAACAATGAGAGCTGCACCACCCTGCCTAGAGCTGAGCTAACCGACTGTCCACCGACGGCCCTCTGCTCTCAAAAACAAACCCCGCTAACACAGCCAACGCACGCAGGCAGGCAGGGGATTGACTCTCTATCATCCACACAGAAGGTATCCCAAGGTCTGGCTGCATGCTGACGGATAAGCACACAGCTCTGACATATGCAAACGCAATTTGTAGAGATCCAGAGATCTGGATGTGCATACTGCACGAAAGCACATGAAAGCTGGTTAGACGTAAATCAACATGTCACGTAACGACTCCTCGGATTAGACCGAGACTTCACACGAGTGCTAAGAGTTAAAGAAAAATGGGACGTGAAATCTCGACGCATGAGATCAGCTTCTTATATCAGAAAAATATCAATTAAGCGAGAGTCAAAAAGCCACCTGCAGAAAATCTCTGTTCGGCTGATGGGAGAGGAAATTCAGCTGCATCTAGAACGCCAAGCTGTGTTCTTTACCACCCAACACACATGTTCATCATTGAGACAGCAGCCTGTTTGCATTTTGCCTCTGCCAATTCAAGGGTCAATGTGTGGATTGGAACGGAGTGTGGTGGAGATTCAGCAGCTCTGAATCGTATTACACAGGACAGATTGATAAAGATCCGATGGAGCCTAAGACAGAGAGAGACAGAGACAGAGACAGAGACGGAGACGGAGAGGGAGAGGGAGAGAGGGAGAGGGAGAGGGAGAGAGGGAGAAGGAGAGGGAGAAGGAGAGGGAGAGAGGGAGAGGGAGAGAGATGAGAGGTGACTGCTGAGGGTGTGCACGATACGCACAGCAGAAACCGGAGCCCCTGCCTCGACGACAGCAGAACCGACCGATAGGGGACAGCTGGTACCATAGTGCTTGGATAACATCCATTGGGTGTGTGTGGGCGAGAGCAGTTGGGCACTTGGGCGTGTGTCCCGACTCCTTGGCTACCGTGTTCCCATGTGTATGACGAGCCATCACAGCAGGACTTGTGTTTCCCATGTGAGATATTCTACATGGATCTGTTAGGAGGAAGGATGTTAGGGTCAAGATGGAGTCAAAACCAAGACCAATCCCTAGTTCCTCCAATCCCATAGGTACAGCATCAATACAGTGGACATAAAGACTATGATAAACACCTGTCACCAAGAGATGGGTCAGAACCACCTGGCATTTCATCTGACTACACCAAACCCAAAAGGATCACCAGAAATCCACTGAAAGAGAGGGTGAAAATGCAACATACCCAGAGAGGAAATCCCTGATCCCTGATTCTGGATTTGTACAGTAAAGCCCCAGAGTCCTTTTCACCCAAGGAGTCCAATGAGAAGACCAGCTCAGTGACTCAGGCAACTACGTTTCAAACGGCACCCTATTCCCTTTATGTAAATCCCGGGGAATAGGGTGACATTTGGGACGCACAAGGGAGCAGGGCAGGCTAATCCTATGTGTGTGTGTGTCAGGGTAAAAAATACCCACCATCCTTTAAGAAACGTGACATTATAATCCTCATAAATATTAATGAAAGCCATGCCAGGGAGGGATAAGGTTACTGTGTTCATCAGCAGCCTGAGGAAGGGAGGTGGAAAAAGTGACAATGAAATGGTGAGAGGGAGAGAGTCTTCTGTTCACAACGGGAAAAGCTCATTTCTGTTTGTTCTTACTGCAGGGGGGAACCACTCCCCATATACACTTCTGTTCTGTCGTTTCCACACCAATAAGAAGCTGGCTCACACACTGAGACACACCCAACAGACAGACCAGACGACACGCTTCTCAGCCCCACAGCTGGGCATGGAGAAACAGCACAGATGTACAGCGCACTGAACAGGCGTGCGCACACACACACACACACACACACACACACACACACACACACACACACACACACACACACACACACACATACAGTAAGGTCAACATACACACAGCATAGCAGCACATACAGGACATGCACACATTCACCCCCCACCCAAACTGCAGAGTGGGAGTGGCAGTGAGAAGGGAGCTCCCTCAGCCATCCTCAGACCGCCACCCATTGTCAAAGCACTGCAGCAGCTCCCGCTCTTCTCCAAGAACACCCCGCTCACGTCTCACTGCTCAGCCTCACACTGCACGGAGGCATGCACGCACACACACACGCATACACACACTACACATTGCGTCCCATCTCCCCCACCCACACCCCATCCTGCAGGGGTCTGCATAAACACCATGTTACCCTCCACCCTCACACTAAACCTTTCCACTCCACCACTCCAAAGGCCCAGCGCAAATTTAGTGTAAACTAATCAAGCACATAATTTGTGTAATTAAAAAACTGTGAAAATTGCTCTTTGGGTGGCATTAGACAGATTGCCTGTTCACCCCTCAGAGAGCAATCAGGACTGTATTTCCAAACTGAATGAAACACGCTTGATGTTTGTTCTGGGGCATTCGAGGAAGGGATGTGGTGGATATGCAGACTGTCAAACATCTACACTTGAGTTATTACTCTGTAACCTATGAGAGAGAGAGAGAGCGAGAGAGAGAGAGCGAGACAGACAGATTTCAATTGTGTCTCCTCTGACAGATAGTCTAGTCTGCAGTCTGTGCAATTCTGCAAATAATAGCCTATCCCCTGTATGAAAAGATCCCATAATAGATCAATTGGGAGGTGAGCACTTGGATACATTGAAGATAAAATAATCCCATTTGGGATCCCGAACGGTAATGAAAAAGGGAGGAATGAACCATAAAACCTACATGTAGTCAATGTTCACAAACTGCCATCCAAGGAGCAATACATAGTGGGTTCTCCTCCGTTAGTTTGGGGGGATGGGGAGTGGAGGGATATAGCGCATGCAGGGAAATCCAAACTGCAGAAAATGTCCACACCAAGGAAAGCCCCACTACAGCCTGCCCCACTACAGCCTGCCCCACTACAGCTGCACTGAGCTGGGTGAATCCCCACTTCCTATCTCTATGACGCAAGCACAATGAATAGAGGATCCGTTTTAAAGGGGGACCAATTGAGCCTTGCACTTGCTTAACAATGATGCTGTGATTCAGTATTCGGGTATAACGGTATATATTTATAGTTGGAAAAGCCTGTCATGTAATGTGTCTTTGAACAAGTGTGGGTTTGACAAGTGTTTTTTTTCTCCAATCATACAGGAGTTATAAAGGCCTAGTTAACTAATTTCGTGGACAACTGCTTGTATTTATTTTTTTACTATTCATTTGAATTCATCAGGGTGTGCTGCAGCACCCTCAACACCCCTGCAGTTATGGATCCAGGCGAACTCACAAGGGAACTAAAGGTCTTTAGGATTTCCAATTGATAGGCTATATGTTGAGCTTTATGCCTTATCACAAAGAAACATCTTGTGTCAACTAATAAGCTGTATGCAATTGACATATGGACATTTGCCTTCAAATTAATTGAATAAGGCTTTTATCCGTGGACAAATAAAGACATTGGTTCTACCGACTGTGCACACCGTATAGAGTAGCCTCAAGCACGGTTCCATATAGGCAACATCTTTAAGTATTTCAATCACGCAGCGGAACACTTCAGGGAAATGATGCAACATGGTATCTTATATATTGATATGTGACTGTGCATTTTATCAACACAGCCTTTTACAATACACGGAAACACAGTGACAGGGTTACATCTTGGTTGTGCTCACAATCTTCCCATCAATATTATTTGCTTGATTGTAAATCGTACTTCTGATAACTACTTTGCATTTTCAATTATTATTAAATCAATGGATCAAATCGAATATTAGAGCTACCCCACATGGTACATTGTTGTACCATATTAATCCATAGAGAATAGTCTACCCAGAATCCAAACAAACATCGAGCAAGTCAGTGTAGGGCAGATCGAGAAATGTTCAAGTGTAAAAGGCAATGACTTAGTACATATTTCAACACATCTGACATAAGTCCTCAACATTCAAAACTGAACACTTTTATAAACACATTCTTACCTTATATCTTAGTTTTTAGAGTAGCTCAAATCAGGTGCGGTCGTAAGGCACATATTGCTGTTGTTAACATGAAAAACTGTTCCCGTTAATTTTGCTGTTCTAGCCGCGGATCGGCTCGCATTCAGACAACACTCACAAACACGCTCAGTCAGTCTCTCCCAATCACATTGGAAGTGCGCGTTCTGGGAAGGGAGTTATGTTTAGGAGCGCGCATGGCACAGTGTTACGACCACGTGTCATCCGCTCGAGAAATGATGTATGAGCTAACCTACTTTCTTTATTAATTAATAACAGTCGCATTTCAGGTTGTCTAAAATATGTACAGGTGGAACACTATCCGTTCCTCAATGTAATCACTGAGACATTATTTGATGGGAGGACAGCTATGGGTTCCATCATGTTGACGGATCCATGTGTCAGTGTGTCACATGTCGCTGTGCCATGAAAGGCAAGGAAATATATATATTCTTTCAGAGTCTTGAACAGGGTCCTTTACTTTTTTACTATCCACTAAGTCCCTTGTTCCTGATGATGTTAGCTGACCAAGCACAATTTCAGTGGATGGTACTCAATAATAGGCTTCCCAGTGGGGTTTGGTCCCCAATGATATCCGTGGAATTCTACTCCCCTTCAAATTGGTAACTTGGAATGCTTTTTCAACAGTCTTGAAGGAGTTCTCACATATGCTGAGCACTTGTTGGCTGTTTTTCCTTCACTCTGTGGTCCAACTCATCCCAAACCATCTCAATTGGGTTGAGGTCGGGTGATTGTGGAGGCCAGGTTATCTGATGCAGCACTCCATCACTCTCCTTCTTGGTCAAAGAGCCCTTACACCACCTGGAGGTGTGTTTTGGGTCATTGCCCTGTTAAATAATAAATGACAGTCCCACTAAGCGCAAACCAGATGGGATGGCATGTCACTGCAGAATGCTGTGGTGGCCATGCTGGTTAAATGTGCCTTGAACACCATCACACTTCCTCCTCCATGCTTCACGGTGGGAACCACACATGCGGAGATCATCCATTCACATACTCTGCGTCTCACAAAGACACGGCGGTTGGAACTAAAAATCAGAAAGACCAAAGGACAGATTTCCACCGGTCTAATGTCCATTGCTCGTGTTTCTTGTCCCAAGCAAGTCTCTTCTTATTATTGGTGTCCTTTAGTAGTGGTTTCCTTGCAGCAATTCAACTATTTTATTTATTTTTAAATGTTTTATTTTATTTCACCTTTATTTAACCAGGTAGGCTAGTTGAGAACAAGTTCTCATTTGCAACTGCGACCTGGCCAAGATAAAGCATAGCAGTGTGAACAGACAACACAGAGTTACACATGGAGTCAACAATTAACAAGTCAATAACACAGTAGAAAAACAGAGAGTCTATATACATTGTGTGCAAAAGGCATGAGGAGGTAGGCGAATAATTACAATTTTGCAGATTAACACAGGAGTGATAAATGATCAGATGGTCATGTACAGGTAGAGATATTGGTGTGCAAAAGAGCAGAAAAGTAAATAAATATAAACAGTATGGGGATGAGGTAGGTAAAATTGGGTGGGCTATTTACCGATAGACTATGTACAGCTGCAGCGATCGGTTAGCTGCTCAGATAGCAGATGTTTGAAGTTGGTGAGGGAGATAAAAGTCTCCAACTTCAGCGATTTTTGCAATTCGTTCCAGTCACAGGCAGCAGAGAACTGGAATGAAAGGCGGCCAAATGAGATGTTGGCTTTAGGGATGATCAGTGAGATACACCTGCTGGAGCGTGTGCAACGGGTGGGTGTTGCCATCGTGACCAGTGAACCGAGATAAGGCGGAGCTTTACCTAGCATGGACTTGTAGATGACCTGGAGCCAGTGGGTCTGGCGACGAATATGTAGCGAGGGCCAGCCGACAGTGGTGGGTGCTATAAGGTGCTTTAGTAACAAAACGGATGGCACTGTGATAAACTGCATCCAGTTTGCTGAGTAGAGTATTGGAAGCTATTTTGTAGATGACATCCCCGAAGTCGAGGATTGGTAGGATAGTCAGTTTTACTAGGGTAAGTTTGGCGGCGTGAGTGAAGGAGGCTTTGTTGCGGAATAGAAAGCCGACTCTAGATTTGATTTTAGATTGGAGATGTTTGATATGAGTCTGGAAGGAGAGTTTAAAGTCTAGCCAGACACCTAGGTACTTATAGATGTCCACATATTCTAGGTCGGAACCATCCAGGGTGGTGATGCTAGTCGGGCGTGCGGGTGCAGGCAGCGAACGGTTGAAAAGCATGCATTTGGTTTTACTAGCGTTTAAGAGCAGTTGGAGGCCCCGGAAGGAGTGTTGTATGGCATTGAAGCTCGTTTGGAGGTTAGGTAGCACAGTGTCCAAGGCCTGATTCACGCAATCCCCTCTGAACAGTTGAAGTTGAGATGTGTCTGTTACTTGAACTCTGTGAAGCAGATTGGGCTGCAATCTGAGGTGCAGTTAACTCTAATGGATTTATCCTCTGCAGCAGAGGGAACTCTGGGTCTTCCTTTCCTATGGCGGTCCTCATAAGAGCCAGTTTCATTATAGTGCTTGATTGTTTTTGCGACTGCACTTGAAGAAACTTTCAAAGTTCTTGAAATGTTCCGTATTGACTGACCTTCATGTCTTAAAGTAATTGTTACGGTGCGTGAATGAGGACCCAAAAGCGAATCAACTTAAACAGAGCTTCTTTAATTACCAAACATAGGTAGGCTCAGATGGACCGGCAGATTCCGACAGGACAGGACAAGGTTACAGCAAACATGACGACAGTCTGGTTCAGGCATGAATGACACAAACAAACAAGAATCCGACAAGGACAGGAGCAGAAACAGAGAGAGATATTGGGACCTAATCAGAGGGAAAAAAGGGAACAGGTGGGGAACGGGGTGAATGGGTAGTTAGAGGAGACAAGGGACAGCTGGGGGAAAGCGGGGGAGAAAAGGTAACCTAACACGACCAGCAGAGGGAGACAGGGTGAAGGGAAAGGACAGAGACAAGACAACATGACAGTACATGACAGTACCCCCCCACTCACCGAGCGCCTCCTGGCGCACTCGAGGAGGAAACCTGGCGGCAACGGAGGAAATCATCAATCAGCGCACGGTCCAGCACGTCCCGAGAGGGAACCCAACTCCTCTCCTCAGGACCGTACCCCTCCCAGTCAACTAGGTACTGATGACCACGGCCCCGAGGACGCATGTCCAAGATTTTACGGACCCTGTAGATAGGTGCGCCCTCGACAAGGATGGGGGGGGGGGGGGGGAAGACGAGCGGGGGCGCGAAGAACGGGCTTAACACAGGAGACATGGAAGACCGGGTGGACGCGACGAAGATATCGCGGAAGAAGAAGTCGCACTGCGACAGGATTAATGACCTGAGAGATACGGAATGGACCAATGAACCGCGGGGTCAACTTGCGAGAAGCCGTCTTAAGGGGAAGGTTCTGAGTGGAGAGCCAAACTCTCTGACCGCGACAATATCTAGGGCTCTTAGTTCTACGCTTATTAGCAGCTCTCACAGTCTGCGCCCTATAACGGCAAAGTGCAGACCTGACCCTCTTCCAGGTGCGCTCGCAACGTTGGACAAAAGCCTGAGCGGAGGGGACGCTGGACTCGGCGAACTGAGATGAGAACAACGGAGGCTGGTACCCGAGGCTACTCTGAAAAGGAGATAGCCCGGTCGCAGACGAAGGAAGCGAGTTGTGGGCGTATTCTGCCCAGGGGAGCTGTTCTGACCAAGACGCAGGGTTGCGAAAAGAAAGACTGCGTAAGATGCGACCAATAGTCTGATTGGCCCGTTCTGCTTGACCGTTAGACTGGGGGTGAAAGCCGGAAGAGAGACTGACGGAAGCCCCAATCAAACGGCAAAACTCCCTCCAAAATTGAGACGTGAATTGCGGACCTCTGTCCGAAACGACGTCTGACGGAAGGCCATGAATTCTGAAAACATTCTCGATGATGATTTGTGCCGTCTCTTTAGCAGAAGGAAGCTTAGCAAGGGGAATGAAATGAGCCGCCTTAGAGAACCTATCGACAACCGTAAGAATAACAGTCTTCCCCGCTGACGAAGGCAGTCCGGTGACAAAATCTAAGGCGATGTGAGACCACGGTCGAGAGGGAATAGGAAGCGGCCTGAGACGGCCGGCAGGAGGAGAGTTACCGGACTTAGTCTGCGCGCAGACCGAACAAGCAGCCACGAAACGACGCGTGTCATGCTCCCGGGTGGGCCACCAGAAACGCTGGCGAATGGAAGCAAGCGTACCCCGAACGCCAGGGTGGCCGGCTAACTTGGCAGAGTGAGCCCACTGAAGAACGGCCAGACGAGTAGGAACGGGAACGAAAAGAAGGTTCCTAGGACAAGCGCGCGGCGACGGAGTTTGAGTGAGTGCTTGCTTTACCTGCCTCTCAATTCCCCAGACAGTCAACCCGACAACACGCCCCTCAGGGAGAATCCCCTCGGGGTCAGTGGAGGCTACTGAAGAACTGAAGAGACGAGACAAAGCATCAGGCTTGGTGTTCTTAGAGCCCGGACGATAAGAAATCACGAACTCGAAACGAGCGAAAAACAGCGCCCAACGCGCCTGACGCGCATTAAGTCGTTTGGCAGAACGGATGTACTCAAGGTTCCTATGGTCAGTCCAAACGACAAAAGGAACGGTCGCCCCCTCCAACCACTGTCGCCATTCGCCTAGGGCTAACCGGATGGCGAGCAGTTCGCGGTTACCCACATCATAGTTACGTTCCGACGGCGACAGGCGGTGAGAAAAATACGCGCATGGGTGGACCTTGTCGTCAGAGAGGGAGCGCTGAGAAAGGATGGCTCCCACTCCCACCTCTGACGCGTCAACCTCGACAACGAACTGTCTAGAGACGTCAGGTGTAACAAGGATAGGAGCGGATGTAAAACGATTCTTGAGGAGATCAAAAGCTCCCTGGGCGGAAACGGACCACTTAAAGCACGTCTTGACAGAAGTAAGGGCTGTGAGAGGAGCTGCCACCTGACCGAAATTACGGATGAAACGACGATAGAAGTTCGCGAAGCCGAGAAAGCGCTGCAGCTCGACGCGTGACTTAGGGACGGGCCAATCAATGACAGCTTGGACCTTAGCGGGATCCATCTTAATGCCTTCAGCGGAAATAACAGAACCGAGAAATGTGACGGAGGAGGCATGAAAAGTGCACTTCTCAGCCTTCACAAAAAGACAATTCTCTAAAAGGCGCTGGAGGACACGTCGAACGTGCTGAACATGAATCTGGAGTGACGGTGAAAAAATCAGGATATCGTCAAGGTAAACGAAAACAAAGATGTTCAGCATGTCTCTCAGGACATCATTGACTAATGCCTGAAAGACAGCTGGAGCGTTAGCGAGGCCGAAAGGAAGAACCCGGTATTCAAAGTGCCCTAACGGAGTGTTAAACGCCGTCTTCCACTCGTCCCCCTCCCTGATGCGCACGAGATGGTAAGCGTTACGAAGGTCCAACTTAGTGAAAAACCTGGCTCCCTGCAGGATCTCGAAGGCTGAAGACATAAGAGGAAGCGGATAACGATTCTTCACTGTTATGTCATTCAGCCCTCGATAATCTATGCAGGGGCGCAGAGACCCGTCCTTCTTCTTGACAAAAAAAAACCCCGCTCCGGCGGGAGAGGAGGAGGGGACTATGGTACCGGCGTCAAGAGCTACAGACAAATAATCTTCGAGAGCCTTACGTTCGGGAGCCGACAGAGAGTATAGTCTACCCCGGGGGGGGGTGGTTCCCGGAAGGAGATCAATACTACAATCATACGACCGGTGTGGAGGAAGAGAGGTGGCCCTGGACCGACTGAACACCGTGCGCAGATCGTGATATTCCTCCGGCACCCCTGTCAAATCACCAGGCTCCTCCTGTGAAGAAGAGACAGAGGAAACAGGAGGGATAGCAGACATTAAACATTTCACATGACAAGAGACGTTCCAGGAGAGGATAGAATTACTAGACCAATTAATGGAAGGATTATGACAAACTAGCCAGGGATGGCCCAAAACAACAGGTGTAAAAGGTGAACGAAAAATTAAAAAAGAAATGGTTTCACTATGATTACCAGAAACAGTGAGGGTTAAAGGTAGCGTCTCACGCTGAATCCTGGGGAGAGGACTACCATCCAGGGCGAACAAGGCCGTGGGCTCCTTTAACTGTCTGAGAGGAATGTCATGTTCCCGAGCCCAGGTCTCGTCCATAAAACAGCCCTCCGCCCCAGAGTCTATTAAGGCACTGCAGGAAGCTGACGAACCGGTCCAGCGTAGATGGACCGACAAGGTAGTGCAGGATCTTGAAGGAGAGACAGGAGTAGTAGCGCTCACCAGTAGCCCTCCGCTTACTGACGAGCTCTGGCCTTTTACTGGACATGAAGTGACAAAATGACCAGCGGAACCGCAATAGAGACAGAGGCGGTTGGTGATTCTCCGTTCCCTCTCCTCAGTCGAGATGCGGATACCTCCCAGCTGCATGGGCTCAGTACCCGAGCCGGCAGAGGAAGATGGTAGTGATGCGGAGAGGGAGGCGACGGAGAGCGCGAGCTCCTTTCCACGAGCTCGGTGACGAAGATCAACCCGTCGCTCAATGCGAATAGCGAGTTCAATCAAGGAATCCACGCTGGAAGGAACCTCCCGGGAGAGAATCTCATCCTTTACCTCTGCGCGGAAACCCTCCAGAAGACGAGCGAGCAAGGCCGGCTCGTTCCAGCCACTGGAGACAGCAAGAGTGCGAAACTCAATAGAGTAGTCTGTTATGGATCGATTGCCTTGACATAGGGAAGACAGGGCCCTGGAAGCCTCCTCCCCAAAAACAGATCGATCAAAAACCCATATCATCTCCTCCTTAAAGTCTTGATACTGGTTAGTACACTCAGCCCTTGCCTCCCAGATTGCCGTGCCCCACTCACGAGCCCGTCCAATAAGGAGAGATATGACGTAGGCGACACGAGCAGTGCTCCTGGAGTAAGTGTTGGGCTGGAGAGAAAACACAATATCACACTGGGTGAGGAACGAGCGGCATTCAGTGGGCTCCCCAGAGTAACACGGCGGGTTATTGATTCTGGGCTCCGGAGATTCGAAAGCCCTGGAAGTGGCCGGTGGATCGAGGCGGAGATGGTGAACCTGTTCTGTGAGGTTGGAGACTTGGGTGGCCAGGGTCTCAACGGCATGTCGAGCAGCAGACAATTCCTGCTTGTGTCTGCCTAGCATCGCTCCCTGGATCTCGACGGCTGAGTGGAGAGGATCCGAAGTCGCTGGGTCCATTCTTGGTCGGATTCTTCTGTTACGGTGCGTGAATGAGGACCCAAAAGCGAATCAACTTAAACAGAGCTTCTTTAATTACCAAACATAGGTAGGCTCAGATGGACCGGCAGATTCCGACAGGACAGGACAAGGTTACAGCAAACATGACGACAGTCTGGTTCAGGCATGAATGACACAAACAAACAAGAATCCGACAAGGACAGGAGCAGAAACAGAGAGAGATATTGGGACCTAATCAGAGGGAAAAAAGGGAACAGGTGGGGAACGGGGTGAATGGGTAGTTAGAGGAGACAAGGGACAGCTGGGGGAAAGCGGGGGAGAAAAGGTAACCTAACACGACCAGCAGAGGGAGACAGGGTGAAGGGAAAGGACAGAGACAAGACAACATGACAGTACATGACAGTAATGATGGACTGTCATTTCTCTTGCTTATTTGAGCTGCTCTTGCCATAATATTGTCTTGGTCTTTTACCAAATAGGGCCCTCTTCTGGATACCACCCCTACCTTGTCACAACACAACTGATTGGCTCAAACGCATTAAGAAGTAAAGAAATTCCACAAATGAACTTTTAACAAGGCACACCTCTTAATTGAAATGCATTCCAGGTGACTACCTCATGAAGCTGGTTGAGAGAATGCCAAGAGTGTGCAATGCTGTCATCAAGGCAAAGGGTGGCTATTTGAAGAATCTCAAATCTCAAATATATTTAGATTTGTTTAACACTTTTTTTGGTTACTACATTATTCCATATGTGCTATTTCATAGTTTTGATGTCTTCACTATTATTCTACAATGTAGAAATAGTAACAATAAAGAAAAACCCTTGAATGAGTAGGTGTGTCCAAGCTTTTGACTGGTACTGTATTTCCAATGACTACTACTGCTATATGTACCAGTGAGTTGTGAAGACAGAGCTGTGTATTTCTCCTACATGCCTTCAAGCATAGCGATGATCCTGTATGATCCTGTGATCATGCCGAGATGAGAAGTGAGCTGAGTTGTCTGTAAATAACACATTAGTCATTAAAGGATCTACTCTGCGGCGAGAATCTTGCATGTATCAACGATGCAAATTTGCCAATTAAATACAGTGTGAAGGAGCCTTTGATGTTACTTTAATGAGTTATTGTCTGTAATCCTCCTTTGCTGATCATATATTTCATATTATTCTATTTCCACTGTGTTTTGGTTATAGGCTTTTATGAATATTCATTTGATGGATGCCATGAAGGTGCATGCACTGTGTATATACAGTAATCAAATGTTGATATTGTAGAGAACTGCGGGGCAGGAAAGCGAACCGTGGTTCCTGGCGTGAAAGGCAAACACCCTACTCATCACACCAATAGGATTAATGGGAATTGGAACTTGGCTCATATAGCAAGGATCACTACATGCGTTAACATTTTGTGGTTGCCAAATGGGACCCTATTCTGTTCATAGTGTATTACTTGTCATACTTGAGTTTATAGTGCTTTAAATGGCATACTTGAGTTTATAGTGCATTAACGTAAATATACCTTAATAGAAAAGTGAAATTCATCCAGTAAAATACTACTTGTGTAAAATTCTAAAAGTATTTGGTTTTAAATATACTTAGTATCAAAAGTAAATGTAATTGATAAAATATACTTAAGAATCAAAAGTAAAAGTATAATTTGTATCAAAGTATCATTTGAAAATTCCTTATACTAAGCAAACCAGATGGCACAATTGTCTTGTTTTTTTAATTTTATTTACAGATAGCCAGAGACACACTCCAACACTCAGACGTCATTTACAAATGAAGCATTTGTAAATGTGAGTCCGCCAGATCAGATGCAGTAGAGATGACCAGGGATGCTCTCTTGATAAGTGTGTGGACCATCGTTTTGTCCTGCTAAGAATTCAAAATGTAACAAGTCAGGGAAAATGTGTGGAGTAAAAAGTACATTATTTTCTTCAGCAATGTAGTGAAGTAAAAGTTAGAAAAAATCGAAATAGTAAAGTACAGATACCCAAGAAAACTACTTATGTAGCCTTTTAAAGTATTTTTAATTAAGTACTTTACACCACTTCCTGGTCTTTCGCTCACTGAGCAATTGCTATGGTAACGATATACATGCTTGGAGACAGACAGGGAAGGCCATGAGTGACATTTAATTCCCTGAGTCAAACATCCTGACAATACACAGCCTCATCTCTTCCAGATGGAGGGGGTGTGAGAGAGAGAGTGACAGAGACATAAAAATAGAAAGCTACAAACTTGTAATTTCCTCTCTCTGGGAGATATTATTATTAGACTGATTGTCAAATTATTATACATTTTGCTCAACAGAGCGCTATCAGCATCACCAGGGGCTGGGGGGGGATTTTGAATGGGACTGAATTGTGTGTCCCCACAAGGTTAGTTATACAAGACTGTGTGTGTGTGTGTGTGTGTGTGTGTGTGTGTGTGTGTGTGTGTGTGTGTGTGTGTGTGTGTGTGTGTGTGTGTGTGTGTGTGTGTGTGTGTGTGTGTGTGTGTGTGTGTGTGTGTGTGTGTGTGTGTGTGTGTGTGTGTGTGTGTGTGTGTGTGTGTGTGTGTGTGTGTGTGTGTGTGTGTGTGTGTGTGTGTGTGTGTGTGTGTGTGTGTGTGTGTGTGTGTGTGTGTGTGTGTGTGTGTGTGTGTGTGTGTGTGTGTGTGTGTGTGTGTGTGTGTGTGTGTGTGTGTGTGTGTGTGTGTGTGTGTGTGTGTGTGTGTGTGTGTGTGTGTGTGTGTGTGTGTGTGTGTGTGTGTGTGTGTGTGTGTGTGTGTGTGTGTGTGTGTGTGTGTGTGTGTGTGTGTGTGTGTGTGTGTGTGTGTGTGTGTGTGTGTGTGTGTGTGTGTGTGTGTGTGTGTGTGTGTGTGTGTGTGTGTGTGTGTGTGTGTGTGTGTGTGTGTGTGTGTGTGTGTGTGTGTGTGTGTGTGTGTGTGTGTGTGTGTGTGTGTGTGTGTGTGTGTGTGTGTGTGTGTGTGTGTGTGTGTGTGTGTGTGTGAGAGTGTGTGTGTGTGTGAGTGTGTGTGTGTGTGTAAGATATTCCTCTGGAACCAGAACAGCTAAGGTAATCAACAATTCTGCAGCGTAACTCAACCAAGACGGTACAGTGCCAGAAATCCATCCACTCTCAGACAGGGACCAGTCGGATGAAGAAGTGATGGAGATGGAAGCAGTTCAAGGCAGGACAATGCTGCCAATGCCAATGCTGCCAGTGCTGAGTCTTCCACAGAGATGAACAGACGTAGGATCTTAATTTGAGACAGTTTGCTACAGCCGGAAAATAATCCTGCAGCAACAGAAAATGTGAATTATTATGTGGAATATAATTTATGGATTCTTTTGTAGGGGTTGATACATTTTTCTTTAGGGCAAATCAAGTCTAACATTTTAAAGAGTAAATTACAAAAATATAGAAGCCTTTTTAACCCTGAATACACTACAAATGTGCATGTACTGCTGTGCTGGAAGATTCTCAGCAACAAAAGAGCAATCAAATTAAGATCCTACATCTGTACTTAGTCAAAGTAGAGAAGTAGAGCAGGTGTTATGTTTTCATACTGAGAGAGGTTGGAAAATAATAAAAAATACAGTAGCTCATTTTGTAATTATTTACCACCACCCACAGCACAAACCCTCTGGGCACACCACATCATTTCAACATGGAAATGTGGGTAATATTTGGTTGAGACGTTGATCAATGAGATTTCAACCTTTATTCACCCACTCAAAATGACATCCAGAAGTTTGTTGAATACCCAATGTGTTATCACTGTGCTTTCAACCATCTGAAAGCACAACCAAGTTCAAATGGGAATACAATTTCAGATATATTGTATTTATGCAACAACTTAATGTGTTACCACTGTGCTTTTTAGTTTAGTTGAAGAACCGAATCCTACATATAATAAGTTAACTTCTCGACAAGTTATTACACTTTTTACTGTATTGCAAAAGTGATATTGAATTATGTTTGGTTGTCAACGCAACCAAATATCAACATTTGATAGAGATGTACACTCCCCTTCAAAAGTTTGGAGTCACTTAGGAATGTCCTTGTTTATGAAAGAAAAGCAACTTTTTTGTCCATTGAAATAACATCAAATTGATCAGAAATACAGTGTAGACATTGCTAATGTTGTAAATTACTATTGTAGCTGGAAACGGCAGATATTTTATGGAATATCTACATAGGTGTACAAGGCCCATTATCAGCAACCATGACTTCTGTGTTCCAATGGCACATTGTGTTAGCTAATCCAAGTTGATCGTTTTAAAAGGCTAATTGATCATTAGAAAACTCTTTTGCAATTATGTTAGCATAGCTGAAAACTGTTGTTCTGATTAAAGAAGCAATCAAACTGTCCTCCTTTAGACCAGTTGAGTATCTGGAGCATCAGCATTTGTGGGTTTGATTACAGGCTCAAAATGTCCAGAAAGAAAGCACTTTCTTCTGAAACTCGTCAGTCTATACTTGTTCTGAGAAATTAAGGCTATTCCATGCGAGAAATTGCCAAGAAACTGAAGATCTCGTACAACGCTGTGTACTTCTCCCTTCACAGAACAGCACAAACTGTCTCTAACCAGAATAGAAAGAAGAGTGGGAAGCACCGGTGCACAACTGAGCGAGAGGAAAAGTACATTAGAGTTTGAGAAACAGACGCCTCACAAGTCCTCAACTGGCAGCTTCATTAAATAGTACCCGCAAAACACCAGAATCAACGTCAAAGGTGAAGAGGTGACTCCGGGATGCTGGCCTTCTAGACAGAGTTGCACAGAAAAAGACATATCTCAGACTGGCCAATAAAAAGAAAAGATTAAGATGGGCAAAAGAACACAGAAACTGGACAGAGGAACTCTGCCTAAAAGGCCAGCATCCCGGAGTCGCCTCTTCACTGTTGACGTTGAGACTGGTGTTTTGCGGGTACTATTTAATGAAGCTGCCAGTTGAGGACTTTCAAAAACAAGGAAATTTCTAAGTGACCCCAAACTTTTCAACGGTAGTGTATATTTTGTGCAACTGACTTAGTTTGGCTTTATATCCAGTTTGTCTTCAAATTAATTACATATACAGTACCAGTCAAAAGCTTGGACACAACTACTCATTCAAAGATTTTTCTTTATTTTTACAATTTCCTAACTCAAAATGATGAAATAACACATTTGAAACATCTAGTAACCAAAAAAAGTGTTAAACAAATAAAATAAAAAGTAGCCACCCATTGCCTTGATGACAGTTTTGCACACTCTTGGCATTCTCTCAACCAGCTTCATGAGGTGAGGACCCTCGGAGTGTGGTGTCAGGAAAATAACCTCACACTCCACATCAACAAAAAAAAGGAGATGATCGTGGACTTCAGGAAACAGCAGAGGGAGCACCCCCCTATCCACATTAACGGGACAGTAATGGAGAGCGTGGTGAAGAAGGCGCAACAGTGCCTCTTCAACCTCAGGAGGCTGAAGAAATTTGGCTTGTCACCGAAAACACTCACAAACTCTTACAGATCGAGAGCACAATCGAGAGCATCCTGTCTGGCTGTATCACCGTCTGGTACGGCAACTGCTCCGCCCACAACTGTAAGGCTCTCTAGAGGGCAGTGAGGTCTGCTCAACGCATCACCGGGGGAAAACTACCTGCCCTCCAGGACACCTACACCATCCGATGTCACAGGAAGGCCAAAAAGATAATCAAGGACAACAACCACCCGAGCCACTGCCGGTTCACCCCGCTATCATCCAGAAGGCGAGGTCAGTACAGGTGCATCAAAGCTGGGACCGAGAGACTGAAAAACAGCTTCTATTTCAAGGCCATCAGACTGTTAAACAGCCATCACTAACATTGAGTGGCTGCTGCCAACATACTGACTCATCTCTAGCCACTTTAATAATGGAACATTCGGGTCTCCCGGGTGGCGCAGTGGTTAAGGGCACTGTACTGCAGCGCCAGCTGTGCCACCAGAGACTCTGGGTGCGACCGGGAGGTCCGTGGGGTGACGCACAATTGGCCTAGCGTCGTCCGGGTTAGGGAGGGTTTGGCCGGTAGGGAAAATCCTTGTCTCATCGCGCATCAGTGACTTCTGTGGCGGGCCGGGCGCAGTGCGCGCTAACCAAGGTTGCCAGGTGCACGGTGTTTCCTCCGACACATTGGTGTGGCTGTCTTCCGGGTTGGATGGCGCTGTGTTAAGAAGCAGTGCGGCTTGGTTGGGTTGTGTATCGCATGACTTTCAACCGTCGTCTCTCCCAAGCCCGTACAGGAGTTGTAGCGATGAGACAAGATAGTAGCTACTAAAACAATTGGATACCACAAAATTGGGGAGAAAAAGGGGTAACATTTTTACAAAATTAAATAAAACAAATAATGGAAACTTGGATGTAATAAATCACTAGTGACAAGTTTCACTAGTGACTAGTCACTTTAAACACTTTAAACAATATATAATGTTTACACACCCTACATTACTCATCTCATATGTATATGCTGTACTATATACCATCTACTGTATCTTGCCTATGCCACACGGTCTTTGCTCATCCATATATTTATATGTACATATTAATTACTTTACACTTCATAGTATAAGGTAGTTGTTGTGAAATTGTTAGATTACTTGTTAGATATTTACACTACACTTACTACACTCGTATTAACATCTGCTAACCATGTGTATGTGACCGATAACATTTGATTTGATTTGATATACTCACCTGGAATGCATTTCAATTAACCTTGTTAAAAGTTCGTGGAATATCCTTCCTTCTTAATGCAGTTATGTTGTGACATGGTAGGGTTGGAATACAGAAGACAGCCCTATTTGGTAAAAGACCATGACCATATTATGGCATAACAGCTCATGTAAGCAAAGAGAAACGATAGTCCATCATTACTTTAAGACATGAAGGTCAGTCCATATGGAACATTTCAAGAACTTTTAACGTTTCTTCAAGTGCAGTCGCAAAAACTCATCAAGCGCTATGATGAAACTGCCTCTCATGTGGACCACCACAGGAAAGGAAGACCCAAAGTTACCTGTGCTGCAGAGGATACGTTCATTAGAGTTAACTGCACCTCAGATTGCAGCCCAAATAAATTCTTCACAGAGTTCAAGTAACAGACACATCTCAACATCAACTGTTCAGAGGAGACTGCGTGAATCAGGCCTTCATAGTTGAATTGCTGCAAGGAAACCACTACTAAAGGACACCAATAATAAGAAGAGACTTCCTTGGGCCAAGAAACACGAGCAATGGACATTAGACCGGTGGAAATTTGTCCTTTGTTCTGATGAGTCCAAATATTAGGTTTTTAGTTCCAATCACCGTGTCTTTGTGAGACGCAGAGTATGTGAACGGATGATCTTCGCATGTGTGGTTCCCACCGTGAAGCATGGAGGAGGAGGTATGATGGTATGGGGGTGGTTTGCTGGTGACACTGTCAGTGATTTATTTAGAATTCAAGGCACACTTAACCAGCATAGCTCCCACAGCATTCTGCAGCCTTACGCCATCCCATCTGGTTTGAGGTTAGTGGGACTATTATTTGTTTTTCAAAAGGAAAATGACCCAACACACCTCCAGGCTGTGTAAGGGCTATTTTATCAAGAAGCAGAGTGGTGGAGTGCTGCATCAGATGAACTGGCTTCCACAATCACCTGACCTCAACCCAATTGAGATGGTTTGGAATGAGTTGGACTGCAGAGTGAAGCAAAAGCAGCCAACAAGTGCTCAGCATATATGGGAACTCCTTCAAGACTGTTGGAAAAACATTCCTCGTGAAGCTGGTTGAAGATTTAAGATGGCGCCAAAGAACATGGCTGACGTTTTAAGTTCTCCCAACCAATTGTGCAATTTTGTTATTTTTTAACTTATTTTTTTAACTTATTGTGTTGCTGCTACCATCTCTTATGACCGAAAATAACTTCTGGACATCAGCAAAGCGATGACTCACCACGGACTGGAAAAAACGTTTTCCTTTAACGAGTCCGATGAGAAGGCTATCCTGTTTTCACTGGAACAGGCCCAGATCCACGACTTTTGCGTGAAGAAAAGATAGTGGAAAAGGGGACGCAAATCGGGGATCCTTCTGAGAATCCGTAGGCGAGTGAGTAAACTCCCAATGCCTTCCAAAATTGATGACCTACTATTAAGATTATCCTACTAATGGGATATTAAAAACTGTAACATCTTATGTTTCACCGAGACGTGGCTGAACTAAGAAACGGACAATATAGAGCTCGTCGGATTTTCCATGCACCGGCAGAACATAGACGAGACCTCTGGTAAGACAAGGAGTTGGGGTGTGTGTCTTTTTGTCAATAACAGCGATGTCTAATATTAAAGAAGTCTTGAGGTATTGCTGTCGACCACACTATCTACCAAGAGAGTTCTCATCTGTATTATTCGTAGCGGTCTATTTACCACCACAAAGCGAAGCTGGCACTAAGACCGCTCTCAACCAACTCTATAAGGCCATAAGCAAAGAAGAAAATGCTCACACTGAAGTGGCGCTCCCAGTGGCTGGGGACTTTAGTGCAGGCAAACTTAAATCAGTTTTACCAAATTTTTACGAGAATGTCACATGCAACCACAGAAGAAAAAATCCTAGACCACCTTTACTCCACACACAGAGATGCATACAAAGCTCTCCCCCTCCATTTGGCAAATCTGACCATATTCTATCCTCCTGATTCCTGCTTACAAGCAAAAACTAAAGCAGGAAGTACTCGCTCAAAAGTGGTAAGATGACGCAGATGCTACACTAGAGGACTGTTTTGTTAGCACAGACTGGAATATGTTCCGGGATTCATCCAATGGCATCGGCTTCATCAATAAATGCATCGATGACGTAATCCCCACAGTGACTGTACGTACATATCCCAACCAGAAGCCATGGATTACAGGCAACATCTGCATCGAGCTAAAGGCTAGAGCTGCCGCTTTCAAGGAGTGGGAGACTAATCTGGACGCTTATAAGAAATCCTGCTCCGCCCTCAGACGAACCATCAAACAGGCAAAGCGTCAATACAGGATTAAGATTGAATCCTACTACATCGGCTCTGACGCTATTCAGATGTGGCAGGGCTTGAAAACTATTACGGACTACAAAGGGAGACCCAGACGCGAGCTGCCCAGTGACGCGAGCCTACCAGATGAGCCAAATCCCTTTTATGCTCACTTCGAGGCCAGAAACATTGAAGCATGCACGAGAGCACCAGCTGTTTTGAATGACTGTGTGATAACGCTCTCAGTAGCCGATGTGAACAAAACCTTGAAACAGGTCAACATTCACAAAGCCTCTGGACCAGACGGATTACCAGGATGTGTACTCAAAGCATGTGCGGACCAACTGGCAAGTGTCTTCTCTGACATTTTCAACCTCTCCCTGACCGAGTCTGTAATATCTAATGTTTCAAACAGACCACCATAGTCCCTGTGCCCAAGGAAGCAAAGGTAACCTCCCTAAATGATTACCACCCCGTGGCACTCACGTCATGAAGCCATGAAGTGCTTTGAAAGGCTGGTCATGGCTCACATCAACAGCATCCTATCGGACACACCCGAGACCCACTCTAAATCGCATACCGCCCCAACAGATCCACAGATGACGCAATCTCAATCGCACTCCACACTGCCCTTTCCCACCTGGACAAAAGGAACACCTATGTGAGAATGCTGTTCATCGACTACAGCTCAGCATTCAACACCATAGTGCCCACAAAGCTCATCACTAAGCTAAGGACTCTGGGACTAACAGCTCCCTCTGCAACTGGATCCTATACTTCCTGACGGGCAACACCCAGGAGGTAAGAGTAGGCAACAACACATCTGTCACGCTGATCCTCAACATTGGGGCCCATCAGGGGTGTGTACTTCAGTCTTTTGTATTTTTGCTTGAGATGGAAACATGTCAATTATTGATTTGTAGAAAAACTGTAATTAAAGCCAAACTAAGTCAGTGGCACAGATGGAACTATCCAAGCAGAAGATAAATCTCCTTCCCAACATAAGTGCCTTTGAACGGGGTATAGTAGGAGATGCCAGGCGCACCGGTTTGAGTGCGTCAAGAACGGCAACGATGCTGGGTTTTTCACCCTCAACAGTATCCCGTGTGTATCAAAAATGGTCCACCACCCAAAAGAAATCCAGCCACCTTGACACAACTGTGGGAAGCATTGGAGTCAACATGGGCCAGCATCCCTGTGGGGGGAGGGGAGGTGGGGGGGTGCAACTTAATTTAGGAATTTGCTAAACAGGGCTGGGTTGGTTAAAACCCTGGGCGGGAGACCAAATGGTTGGCTGTAGATAGATGAGCTCTCCATTAGGAGGTGCTTCCCAGCTCTGATGCTGTTTGAAAGGTACAAATTCAACATATTTTATAAAAGCTTTATAAAAAGATGTGTTACTATAATGACATAATCCTGTGGTTGAAATTTCACCATAAAACAACAGTTTACGTTGTTGACTTTTTGCAAATCCAATATATTATCCATGTCACAAATTACATTGAAACAATGTTGATTCAACCAGTTTGTGCCCAGTGGGGACTGTGGTGGTGGAATTATCTTCATCTTACATACATAGGACCAGGAAGCCCAAGAGCTCAAACACCAGACTTGCCTCGTCTTCAAATACAACAGAGGACAGCTTTTTAATAATGCATCTGCCAATGTCTGGTACCCATAATGGAGGTACCAGGCAAACAGGACAGGAAGCGATTTGGGCAAGCCGATCCCTGTGTGTCACACAAATCTAAATTGAATCTGCACCGACCGCTGGGAAGCCGCTCTCCACAAAGAAAAACAAATTAGAGTTAAATCAATGCCCTCGGAGGTACGAGGACTGAACACGAGCCATCCGTGATGAAGTCTGAGCTGAACGGTCGCTGGGTGGGTGGGCGGGGTAGACCTATTGGAAATCATTAAGAAGACACCTTGCTTTGAACTGTGGCACAGTATAAATAAAGGCCTAAGATCTCAGTTTTAACTAAAGGAAACCCCTTCACAATGGATGGAGAGAATGCAGGAAGGGAATGATTCAACACTGGGTGAGAGAGAAATAGAGAGGATTCTGGAATACGGAGAATAGGAGAGAGAGGAAGGGAAGAGAAAAGAATGAATGGCAATGCCCTGTGGTCATCAGTGTAAGAGCAGTGCCTTTTGTGCTGTATGAAATTAGAATGACTATACCTTTAAAGCTATATTAGCACTAAACTGCTCATGCCCTGAGGAGTGTCACAGTGTGTAAGCTGTCCAAAAGGATGGAGGAAAAACAGAGAAGAGATGATGAACAGGAGAGAAGGAGACTCGAGTTCCACAACAACAGAGAAAGGTAAGGAGAGAGGAAAAAGAGAGATATAAGAGCCTTATGTCTGCTGTCACATTGACTTGTGCTCTTGTCTCCTGTCAAAACAACTTGTTTGCCAACAGAGCATCTGAGAAAAATGATGAGGAAAAACAGAACAATATTTAGATGTCATAAAGTACTGCAGTATGACACATGGCAATTGGCAAGACATCAGAGAGAATTGTTTCAGGCTGCTTAATCACACTCAGCTTTAACCAGAGACTCCATTCCCAATTAGCATGTGATTAGTTGGAAAGTAAATTAATTCAAAACAGGTGTGCTCTCTTAATTTGATCACTCTGTTGTCCCAGAGAATTGTCCTGTGCAGCAGGAAATGCAAATTGTAGTGTATTCAAGGTTTGAAAAGGCTTCTAAAAGTTTGTAATTTCCCAGTTAAAATATCAGACTTGATTTATCATTTATCAACAAAAAATGAATCATTTCCTACAATTAATTAGAATCCAAGTAATATTTCACATTTCCTGTTGATGAAGGATTATTTTCCTTGTATTAGAACCTGTTCAAAATAAGATATCATATAAGTGCACAAACACATAAATTATGAAGCTTCTCAGAGTACGAGTGTTGATCTAAGTCAGTTTTGCCTTTTAGATAATTATGGATAAGATTACCTAGACAGGGAGAACCTGATACATATCAGCACTACATCTCTGAAACACTTTGTGAAAACAGGTCCTGGAGAATGAACCAAATCCAGCTCTGTGACTGAAAAAAACGGTATTTTATTCAATAGAAATAGCCAAATCTATGTGGTGTCGTATGTAAAGCTGAATGGTCCAGACAGTTCAACCCCACAGTGGAATCCAATAGAATCTCCTCTGTTTCCATCTCATTAAGTCAGGGTGATGGCATTGAACAGTAACAGCAGAATTGGAAAAACATAATGTCAGTATCCAAAGTATATGGTATTGCAAAAAGAGCTATGGATTGCATGAATTATAGATTCATCATAGCATGCAAATATCTGAGTTTCTCAAGGGGTTGGGGTATTGGGAAGGGGGAGTGAGATATATAACCAATTTGGAGATTGCTGAGATATTTATCACCCAGTATGACCTCATGGTCATGCTCCAGCCATTTGTCACAGTCTTGGTCCTTTTTTAAAATGTAACCTTTGTTCGACTAGGCAAGAACTAGGTTAACTAGGTTAAGAACAAAATCGTATTTACAATGACGGCCTATCGGGGAATAGTGGGTTAACTGCCTTGTTCAGAGGCAGAACAACAGATGTCAGCTCAGGGGATTCGACCCAGCAACCTTTCAGTGACTGGCCCAATGCTCTAACCACTAGGGTACCTGCCTTTGATACAGGAGCCCATAGCATACAAATAACCTTACATATCCATCCAACCATTCACGCGCATGCAAACACACACAATGTAACATCTCATTTTGTTTTATGTATGCATGCACTGAGGTGCTATTCTGCCTCTGGGCTGGGAGCGTATCTGGTAAAATAACCCCATCTCCTGGTCAAATTTGAGAGATTATCTGAAATACCGGGTCTCTCGCAGACATTTGTCCTCACAAGAGTAGTTTTAAACACACAAATATCCCAACATTTAACACACAAAACCATGCATACCAGGCATTATCAATATCATTGGCTAATAGTTTGTCATTCTTCGCTACTCTTGAACATGCCAATTGCACCGACATACAGTAGAAGTCGGAGGTTTACACACACTTAGGTTGGAGTCATTAAAACTTGTTTTTTTACCACTCCACACATTTCTTGTCGGTTAGGACATCTACTTTGTGCATGAGACAAGTCATTTATTATTTCGCTTATAATTCACTGTATCACAATTCCAGTGGATCAGAAGTTTACATACACTAAGTTGACTGTGCCTTTAAACAGCTTTGAAAATTCCAGAAAATTATGTCATGACTTTATAAGCTTCTAATAGGCTAATTGACATAATTTGAGTCAATTGGAGGTGTACCTATGGATGTATTTCAAGGCCTACCTTCAAACTCAGTGCCTCTTTGCTTGACATCATGGGAAAATCAAAAGAAATCAGCCAATTATAGACCTCCACAAGTCTGGTTCATCCTTGGGAACAATTTCCAAACGCCATCTGTACAAACAATAGTACGCAAGTATAAACACCATGGACCCACGCAGCTGTCATACCACTCAGGAAGAAGATGCGTTATGTCTCCTAGAGATTAACGTAGATTGGTGCGAAAAGTGCAAATCAATCCCACAACAACAGCAAAGGACCCTGTGAAGATGCTGGAGGAAACAGGTACAAAAGTATCTATATCCACAGTAAAACGAGTCCTATATCCACATAACCTGAAAGGCCGCTCAGCAAGGAAGAAGCCACTGCTCCAAAACCGCCATTGCTTGGTCGCAAATGGGTCTTCCAAATGGACAATGACCCCAAGCATACTTCCAAAGTTGTGGCAAAATGTCTTAAGGACAACAAAGTCAAGGTATTGGAGTGGCCATCACAAAACCCTGACCTCAATCCTATAGAAATTGTGTGGGCAGAACGGAAAAAGCATGTGCGAGCAAAGAGGCCTTACAAACCTGACTCGGTTACACCAGCTCTGTCAGGAGGAATGGGCCAAAATTCACCCAACTTATTGTGGGAAGCTTGTCGAAGGCTACCTGAAACGTTTGACCCAAGTTAAACAATTTAAAGGCAATGCTACCAAATACTAATTGAGTGTATGTAAACTTATGACCCACTGGGAATGTGATGAAAGAATTAAATGCTGAAATAAATAATTCTCTCTGCTTTTATTCTGACATTTCACATTCTTAAAATAAAGTGGTGATCCTAACTGACCTAAAACAGGGAATTTGAACTAGGATTAAATATCAGGAATTGTGACAAACTGAGTTTAAATGTATTTGGCTAAGGTGTATGTAAACTTCCGACTTCATCTGTAGGAGTGCACAGAATTATGTTGCAGATATGTTTATGTAATGGGTCAGATCATACGGGATAAATTCACCCCTCAGCTTGAAATGCTGCCAGTGCAGTGACGATTTTAGCATGTCAATCTTGGTGGGGCAAACTGAACAACAAAACAATTAGATACATGCCAGCAAAGCCACTAAATAATACATTAATTGGACTATAACGTGACAAACGGTACCCACAAAATGTTAGGGCCTAGGGAGTCCCAACACCTTACCATCGCTACAGGAGCCTTCTGGCAGTGAAACAGTTCATTCAGCCTCATTTACAGACTTTTAAAAAACATAGCTGATATGGCTGACTTACTTAAACAAATCTGGTTTCTACTGACAATTGAGATGTACAAACTATGCGGGGACGAGCGGATAAGAGGCCATCCGTAATTTCGATTAAAACATTAATGAGCGAGCTAGGACGGACATAGTCAATACAATTATTTGTTCAGCACTTTTGAAATGTACAGAGACAGAATTCAGAACATAGGCCGTTCTTACAGTATTCTCCCTGTACACCAAGTCAGAACCGTAGGATAAATAAAGGGGGCATATAAGCAGACAATGAAAGCTCTTACAATATTCGATGATGACATTTGTCTAAAACAGGCTATAGGATACATGTGCACCACCAAGTCAGAACAGTAGGCTAAATTATGAAGGGAAAAGGGACCAAATTATTAGGGTGAGGCACATGGGCTAGCTTACTACACAACATACACTTAGTATTACTGTCTTAGTTACAGTATACATATCTCCCTGGCATATTACATAATTTATGCAACAGCACACAAGACAGTTTTGGACACCTTGTCGTGCTCACTTGAACAGGAAGGTAGCGTGGCGGTCCTTCGTGGGAAAATTTTGTCAACAACCTTTGTCATCAAAGTCTGGCATTCTCGGGATTTATGGTGCTTTCAAGACAACTGGGAACTCTGAAAAAAGCAAGGCTGAATCATGACGTTAGTGATCTTTAGGTTGGAGCTCTAGAAAGAGGCCCAAGTTCCCGACTTGGAATTCCGAGTTGGATGACCATTCAAAACATATTTTCCCAGTCGGAGCTCGTTTTTTTCAGAGTTCCCAGTTGTCTTGAACTTACTGAAGTCTGAAATTTCCCAGTTCCGAGTTTCTAGTTATTTTGAACGCTGCAGAAGTCATGCTGGATAGACAATGGCCAATGTTGAGTGTTTATCCTTTTATGCTTGGAAAAGAGACCCTTAAACCCAGACTTGGACCACACATCCACTGCACTGAATAGCAGACTAGTGATTGCGTCGCAATGCTTGCAGTTAGCCACTGATTCCTTCCAAACCACTCAATTTGCAATTTCCAACTTGTTGTGTAATGTTTATGTCCAATTGCCGATGAGCACCGATATGTTTTATCTATAATTTCTATTCATAATTTCTCTTTCTCTTGGGCTCCCGAGTGGCACAGCGGTCTAAGGCACTGCATCTCAGTGCAAGAGGTTTGAATCCAGGCTGGATCACATCTGGCTGTTTTTGGGAGTCCCATAGGGTGGCGCACAATTGGCCCGGCGTCGCCGTGGTAGGCCGTCAGTTGGCAACCAACTTTAAGGTGCATTACCGCCACCAACTGGACTGGAGTGTGGACCAGAAACAGTGGAGGTCTAAATCCTACCCAATATCCTTGTCTCCCTAAGGAAACTAAATACATAATTAAATACTACATCCCCTGAACATTTTCCCATTAGTTCACTTAAATTCTGGCTCTTCAACCCCATTACTCTTTCTTTCACTTCCATATTTCTGGCACGAAAATAGAACGTGTTCCACTGTCTCCATTTCCTCCTGACAATGATCACACCTACCAGTCAGATGTTTCCCCACCAATTTCTAAGGACTATTGAGCCTTTTGTTTCTCAGTCTCAGCCTTGTGACTACACTTTCCTCCCTTCTCACTCAGCCTGATGACCTCCCTGCCCCCACCTTTTCCTGAATCTTATACAGGTGTCTTCCCTTTCCCTCCCCTTTCCACAACTCTTGCCATTTGTTTTTAACCACTGTTCTTATCACCCCCTTCCTTGGCTTCTGCTTTATTGATTGGTAATTCCATCTCAACATTAGGATGTTTAAGAGCCTGCTTGGCGATAACACCCTCCTCATTCCCCTCTACTCCCACATGAGCTGGTACCCAGAGGAACATCACAAAAAAAACCATCTGTTTCACTCTATACAAACACTGCAAAACCTATACAAACATCCAGTCTGCTCTGAGACACGTTAATTTAAGCTCATCAGTGCTGCACAGGAGTCAGAGTAGATGACTACCCTGTCTGGCCTCACCTCCTCCACCCAGTCTGCAGCCAAGAGTATGGCCATCAACTAGAAGTCGACCTATTCATCGGAATGGCCGATTAATTACGGACGATTTCAAGTTTTCATAACAATCGGTAATCTGCATTTTTGGACACCGATTATGGCTGATTACATTGCACTCCACGAGGAGACTGCGTGGCAGGCTGACCAGCTGTTATGTGAGTGCAGCTAGGTGCTAAGGTGCTAGTTAGCATTTAACTTATCTTATAAAAAACAATCAATCTTAACATAATCACTAGTTAACTACACATGGTTGATGATATTACTAGTTTATCTAGCTTGTCCTGCATTGCATGTAATTGATGTGGTGCCTGGCCATAGAGAGGCTTTTATTCTCTATTTTGGTTAGGCCAGGGTGGGACTAGGGTGGGCATTCTAGTTTCTTTATTTCTATGTTTTCTATTTCTTTGTTTTTGGCCGAGTGTTGTTCCCAATCAAAGGCAGATGTCTATCGTTGTCTCTGATTGGGAATCATACTTAGGCAGCCTTTTTTCCCACCTGTGTTTTGTGGGTAGTTGTTTTCTGTATAGTTTATTTGCCTTACAGAACTGTTCGTTTTTCTCTTTGTTATTTTGTTCGAGTGTTTTGATCAATAAAAATCATGAACACTTATATTAAGTTAAAATAAAAAGTGTTCATTGTTCATTGCTATTTTTGTCACTGCCACCTTAAACTCAGGAAAAGTAAAAGCTGCTCTTGTCCTCCTGTTCACTTACAACTGAATCTACTCGTTCCTTAACATGTCTTACCCTCTCAAGCAAACCTAGATCTATCACTGGTTGAGGGAGAAACCAAGATGGGATGGCAGGAAGAACCACAGAGGGGCTAAACTCCCTCCCAAACAACCCCATCTCTCTCGCCATGCAATTGGCTATCCACCCAAAACTTTATTCCGATTTCATTCATGTTCCCAGCACTCTAGGAGTACCTTTCTTGTAAGACGTGTAACCTTGTGTCCTTGTAGATTTACCCAATATGTCATGGCTGTTGTCTTCTTAACTTGAACGGTATCTCTCCCAACTCTACCTATCAAGTATAAAGGTAAGACCCAGATGCAGACAAATGAACAATGGTTTAATAATCCAACAGGGGCAGGCAATAGACAGGTCAAGGCAGGCAGAGGTCAATAATCCAGAGGTGGGGCGACGGTACCAGACGGCAGGCAGGCTCAGGGTCAGGGGAAGGCAGAGTGGTCAGGCAGACAGGCTCAGGGTCAGGGGAAGGCAGAGGTCAATAATCCAGAGGTGGGGCAACGGTACCAGACGGCAGGCAGGCTCAAGGTAGGCAGAGGTCAATAATCCAGAGCTTGGGCAAAGGTACAGGTCGGCAGGCAGGCTCAGGGTCAGAACCAGGAGGGCGAGAAAAAAAGAGACTGGGAAAATCAGGAGCTGAGAACAAAAACCACTGGTTGACTTGACAAACAAGGCAAACTGGCAACAGACCAACAAAGAGCACAGATATAAATACACAGGGGATAATGGGGAAGATGGGCAACACCTGGAGGAGGGTGGAGACTATCACAAAGACAAGTGAAACAGATGGGTTTGTGTGTGACACTACCTGCATCACTGCCACCGGGGAGGTCCTGAGGGCTCCACAACGTGTTCTTAGGGCTTAAGCCTGGATAACATCTAGCTTTTTAAAGATGTCTGAGCTGCTGATCCATATGCTATACTTCCATAATCCATTGAAGACATTAACGGCGCTGTATATATCATTTTCAACAGCATTCTATCTGCCCCCCACTCCCTTCCTGACAAGCAACATTCAATATTTTCTTTCCTTTGACAGCTACTCTTCTAATATACTCTGCCCATGTCATTTGAGTGTCAATCCAGACCCCCAGGAACCTAAACACTCCCACCCTCTCCAGATTCCTTCCATACAACTTCAAGTATATTTCATACCCAATCTTCCTTCTCAAAAAAAACTGTCTTTGTTTTCTCAACTGAAAACTTAAAGCCCCACCTGAGGGACCATGCTTTTTGAAATCTCCTGGCTGTATGGATAATATTTCTCCTCCTCTTCCACAGTGCCTCGTCATCCGCAAACAATGACCTCCCAATATCAGGTCTCACCTGGAAGAATACATCATCAATCAAAATGGCGAACAACAAAGGACTAATGACACCTCCCTGGGGGGTACCATTATCTTCCTCATAGCTTTCTGACATAGTGCTCCCCATCCTGACTTGGATTGATTGCCCAAAAATAAAATCCTTTATCCAGTTAAAAACCCTTCCTCCAACCCCCATGTTATCCAGCTTGATAAGTAGGCTTTCGTTCCACATCATATCATAGGCCTTCGGTACATTGAATAAAATGGCTACCACCACCTCCTTATTTGCCAGTGCCTACCAAATGACTGACTCAAGGCAGTACAGGATCCATCGTTCCCCTGCCTTTCCAGAAACCACTTTGATCTGGTGACATTATTCCTCTACTCTCCAGAAAGTACAGAATGTCAGTCTTTATGTTATCATCCTTTCCATACGTTTCCATACGTTTCCATACGTGAGACGTCAACGCTATCAGCCTGTAGCTTGAAGGACTAGTAGAGTCTTTTCCAGGTTTACCTATTGCCATCACCACCGCCTGCTTCCAACTTCCAGGCAGTTTCCCCTCCTGCCTCACCTTAATGTAAAGGCCCAATACTTTCCCCATTGCAGTGTCACTGCTGCCTGTGACTGGAACGAATTGCAAAAATCGCTGAAGTTGGAGACTTTTATCTCCCTCACCAACTTCAAACATCTGCTATCTGAGCAGCTAACCGATCGCTGCAGCTGTACATAGTCTATCGGTAAATAGCCCACCCAATTTACCTACCTCATCCCCATACTGTTTATATTTATTTACTTTTCTGCTCTTTTGCACACCAGTATCTCTACCTGTACATGACCATCTGATCATTTATCACTCCAGTGTTAATCTGCAAAATTGTAATTATTCGCCTACCTCCTCATGCCTTTTGCACACAATGTATATAGACTCTCTTTTTTCTTTCTTTTTTTTCTACTGTGTTATTGACTTGTTAATTGTTTATTCCATGTGTTGTCTGTTCACACTGCTATGCTTTATCTTGGCCAGGTCGCAGTTGTAAATGAGAACTTGTTCTCAACTAGCCTACCTGGTTAAATAAAGGTGAACTAAAAAAATTGAAAAAACTGAGACAAGCCATCATGATGTAACCCATCTCATCCTTCCCAGGAGATGTTACCCCAGCTTTAGCTAATTGCTCTCTTCAAAATCGCTGCTTTACTCGCAGGAATGTCTTTTATGTCCAGTCCTCCATCAATCACGATGTAGACTTGAGCGCCGTACATCTCCATTTGACAGTGATTCCTTCAAAAGATATTGAAATTCTTGTTGAATTCATCATAAACACACACAGATGAAAACCCTACCTGGAGAGTAAAATAATTTCACGATGCCACTTGCTCTCCGGGGGGGTTAATCCATATACAGATCTGTACACTGCAGTATTGTATTTTTAAAATCCATGTTGTTTATTGTCAACAAATATTTGAGCAGGGGTTTAAGGATTAAAATGACAAATACACAAGTTACATTGTGGTTTTACAGCAGAAGACCATTACTGATAAACAGGACTATGAGTAAATGATCATAGTCGACAAGATAACACAAAAGACATAGGACACATTAAAATAAAGCGGAGACTATATTCTCTATTCGGTGGACTGTATATTCTGCAACGGCGCTTCAGTTGAGGCCTTATGTTTGTGCTGTACAAAGTGCCGCAGAACTGGACCTTCCAATGACAATGTGACAGGAGTGGAGCAGAATGCAGGTCTTCAGGGCCTGTATTTACCAAGCGTTTCAGAGTAGGAGTGCTGTTCTAGAATCTGTTTTGCTTTTGAGATCATAATGAATCAGATTACATGGACCTGATCCTAGATCAGCACTCCTACTCTAAGACGCTTAATTAATACAGGCCCAAGGCTTCAGGCTTGGATCTTCTCCTCGATTCTACTGACAGATAGAGGGGAGGAGTGGAGAGAGAGAGAGAGAGAAAGAATTTATGAATGACTGTCTTGTTTAATTCAACAGGACCTCTAACCAATGTCTTGTGGGCTTTAGTTCTGTTTCAGATGAGTCATTCTGAATCATTGGAGGCCTTCCTCATTATTCCCATTACTGTCACCGGGAGTGTCTGGGGGATGGATACGTGTGTTAGGGAGAAGCCATTACAACACCTCTCACCTTCTCCCCTAGCTGTCACTACGCCTCAGCTAGACTGAATAATTGGAGGTTAAGGGTCGGGTGGGATTGATAGCTGACAGGGTGACCATTTGGGCTCCAAACAGCCATCCCTGGTGAGCTAGTACAAACTTGAGGAGGTAAAAGACCCCCTTTCTCTCCTCTGTCTCATTCTCCCGCTCTCTCACCCTCTCGTACATGGAATGGAGATGAGGAGAGAGAGGGAGAGAGAAACCAAAACACAGAGACCCATCTGGAGCTGGTATGGAGAAGGTCTGGGCCAGTGGAGGATCCTGAGGGGAGGACGGCACACAATAACGTCTGGAATGGAGCAAATGAAATGGCATTAAACACATGGAAACCACGTGTTTGTTGTATTTGATACCATTCCACTCCAGTCATTACCACGAGCACATTGTCCAACCGCCTGTGGTCTGGGCCCCTGAGGGACATTGCTGACAGGTCTATACACTGGGGTGAGAACACACAGCTTCTGGTACTGCTCAAACCACATCTTGTCATGGTCTTCATATGGCTGAATGGCATGGCACTATGTATGTGTGGAGCTCCTTAAGAGAGATCATGTATTTCCTCACCCTCCATGTAATTTAACGGGGCTAATCTCAACACATATTTATGCTAAGATACAGTAGAGCACATATACAATGTGGACAGGCCTCGGGAGAGAGAAGCAGTGGGTTGGAAGAGCTTAGAAATGCCTCAATCCACTCCATCGGTTCCTGTTCTCTCCGATGCTCTGTACCCATCTCTGTACCCATCTCTCGCTCTGTGGATTCACTGATAGTCATTTACTTAACCTCCGCCTCACTCATCTCTACAACACACACTCCCCCCACCTCTCCTCCTCCTGGCACTACTTCAAATGTGACTCATGAAGAAGAGAGCAGAGAGATCCAATTTCCCAGCTTGAAATGACTCTTTTTCTCTGACAAAGCATGTACCTGGCACTGACACCGACAAATAAAGTGTTCCACTTAAACGACCCCTGAGTGGTTTTCTAAACCGATCTTGGACTTTCATCAAATACAGTTGGTCTTACATAGCATATACAGAAGGGCTGATCTCACAACTCAAAGCCTCTCAGCTCAAAGTGGTAACAAACTAAACATATCAAAAGGCCAAATCTTAACCCATATTCACCTCTTCAGATGTTTTTTCTCAAAACTCAAACCCAACTCTCTCCTAGAACCAAACCCACCTCCCAGCCCCAGACAGGGTGAGGCCGCGCTCCCTGTGGCGGTCACAGTACTGGGCAAACTCAGCACAGCAACGTGGCTTTAACCTCCTGATCAGGTAGAGGCGGAGCGGCTGGGCCTCACGTTCGCTCAGCTCTCCACTGTCATCCGTATCTGAAGTGCCAGCGCAGCCCCTCATGCTCCCCGCCTGGGTCTGACATGTCCCCACTCCTCAACCCCCAGGGAGGGGACCGAGCTGGATGGGGGAGGGGACATGGTGCCTGACAGGAGGGCATCTGACACCCTGGTAAAGAAATTACACATTTTAAACCAGTAGCATCTCTCTTCTGTGCACTATAGTCATGTATTGGCTTGTATAGTCTTGAATTGAAATACAATGTTGATTTTAAGTGATGAGCCACGCACAGAGAGTATCTAGCAGACACAAATCTGAGAGTAACTTCTTACAGGGCCTCCCACTGACATACTGAAGATGACGCTCCACTGTGTTTCTTACAGAACCACAGAGTCTGACTAGTCAGTGAGTCTATACTGATGAGATACCTGCAGTCAGGATAAAATAATGAATTTCACACAAGCACTCCATTTCCGAACCTTAGCTGAAGCAATGCTGCTTGTCAGTCATATAACCATGTTCCAATTTCTGTGCCGAGACGAAAAGAGCAAACCAGTTATTTATAAACAGGGGTGAGAGAAACAGGGAATAGAGGAGGGTTTTGGAGAGAGAAGGGTGAGAGAAACAGGGAATAGAGGAGGGATTTGGAGAGAGAGGGGTGAGAGAAACAGGGAATAGAGGAGGGATTTGGAGAGAGAGGGGTGAGAGATACAGGGAATAGAGGAGGGTTTTGGAGAGAGAGGGGTGAGAGAAACAGGGAATAGAGGAGGGTTTGGAGAGAGAGGGGTGAGAGAAACAGGGAATAGAGGAGGGATTTGGAGAGAGAGGGGTGAGAGAAACAGGGAATAGAGGAGGGATTTGGAGAGAGAGGGGTGAGAGAAACAGGGAATAGAGGAGGGATTTGGAGAGAGAGGCGTGAGAGATACAGGGAATAGAGGAGGGTTTTGGAGAGAGAGGGGTGAGAGAAACAGGGAATAGAGGAGGGATTTGGAGAGAGAGGGGTGAGAGAAACAGGGAATAGAGGAGGGATTTGGAGAGAGAGGGGTGAGAGAAACAGGGAATAGAGGAGGGATTTGGAGAGAGAGGGGTGAGAGAAACAGGGAATAGAGGAGGGATTTGGAGAGAGAGGCGTGAGAGATACAGGGAATAGAGGAGGGTTTTGGAGAGAGAGGGGTGAGAGAAACAGGGAATAGAGGAGGGATTTGGAGAGAGAGGGGTGAGAGAAACAGGGAATAGAGGAGGGTTTTGGAGAGAGAGGGGTGAGAGAAACAGGGAATAGAGGAGGGGTTTGGAGAGAGAGGGGTGAGAGAAACAGGGAATAGAGGAGGGGTTTGGAGAGAGAGGGGTGAGAGAAACAGGGAATAGAGGAGGGTTTTGGAGAGAGAGGGGTGAGAGAAACAGGAAATAGAGGAGGGATTTGGAGAGAGAGGGGTGAGAGAAACAGGGAATTACAGATGGGCGGATATGTAAAACAGAAGAGGTTGAGTGAAGGAGATAGTTGTGTGTATAAATGAACTGAGTGAAAAACTGACAGATGTAGCGATAGATTGGAAAAGAGGTATATAGCATTTAAGTGGCCACGAGAGGGAGGAGAGATGTAAGGGTGAGAAAGAGAGGGATGAACTGGAAAGATAAAGTATAGAGGGGTATGCAGACTGACCTGTAGTAAGAAAGAGAGGGATGCAGTCAAGACATAAACAGATGGTAGAAGGAATAAGTCCAGTGGGTTTAATTACACTGAACAAAAATGTAAATGCAACATGCACCAATTTCAACGATTTTACTGAGTTACAGTTCATTTAAGGAAATCAGTCAATTTAAATAAATTCATTAGGCCGTAATCTATGGATTTACACATAGTCTGCGGTTGTGAGGCCGGTTGGACGTACTGCCAAAATTCTCTAAAATGAAGTTGGAGGAGGCTTATGGTAGAGAAATTAACATTCAATTATCTGGCAACAGCTCTGGTGGACATTCTTACCACCAGCATGTCAATTGCACACTCCCTCAAAACTTGAAACATCTGTGGCATTGTGTTGTGTGACAAAACTGCACATTTTAGAGGGACCTTTTATTGTCACCAGCACAAGGTGCACCTGTGTAATAATCATGCTATTTAATCCGCTTCTTGATATGCCACACTTGTCAGGTGGATGGATTATCTTGGCAAAGGAGAAATACTCACTAAACAAATTGTTGCACAAAATTTGGGGGAAATGGGCTTTTTGTGCATATGGAACATTTCTGTGATCTTTAATTTCAGCTCATGAAACATGGGACCAACACTTCACATGTTGCATTTATATTTTTGTTCCGTGTGGTATGCAGACTGACCTGTGAGGGCTGAGTATTCCAGACTGTCTGGCTCTCACCAGACTCTGCAGGAACTCTTTCTTCGGGCCCCAGGGCACCCTGGGAGCAGACAGAGGGTGTTAAGGCAAGGCAAGGGGGTCAGTTTAAGTTGTGACTCTTGGCAGAATGAGGAAAGCCCACCCGCTATGATGTAAACTAGACAGGACTCCACATGCTGTTCACCACAGCTCATTGACACAGTACCCACAGTACTCAGTATAGAAAGTATCAATCAAATGTACAGTCTTAGTGTTAGCCTGGTCCTAGAATACTTTGTAATGTCTGCCAATGACTATAGGAGTTGGCAGAAAGAACAAACTGATCTGGGACCAGGCTAGTAAAAATGAGAAAGGTCATTGTTGATCTATCCAGGTATAGTGCAGTGCAGTTTGATGATCTGACCTGGTAGAGATCTGTCTCCGTAGCTCCTGTCAGGGTGACTGCTGTGGGGCTCCTCCAGGCTGCAGTCTGGCAGCTGGTTCCTGAAGGGGGCAACAACAACCATGGGAATGATCTACGTCTGCAGCCGTAACTCATAGACTCCTCTCCAACCATTTAGTTGCTATGATCATACATCACAATGCATTAACCCAATGGTTTGTTCCCTTTTGTCATTTGTTATCATCTTTGTCATCATTCGCCATTGGCAGGAGGAAAAAAAATCCTTATTTTTGGTTGAGAAGACCTTGAAAAGACGTCTTTGAACCAATTTTGCTCACTGGGGTGTCAGTGGCATTGTTAGTCAGAGACGTATAGGAAGCTAAGAGAAAAGACAGTGAAAATGGATGGAAATGTCCATTAAATAATGTTATGGAACCAGGATGCTGAAGAAGGCCATCAATAAAACCATAGCATTGCACTATGAAAACTTTAGTACGGTGCAGGGGGCTGGTCTAGTTGTAGTGCTGTGGCCCCCAGACCACTTCTGCCCCTGGAGGCAGTGGTTCAATCCCCGTTCTGCCACTCAACACTCACTGTTCCCTCTCCTCTATCTCCCTATCTACAATACATACTGTATCTATACTAAAACTTGAAAAAAATGTTAAAGTAGCAGTAGAAGGTTTTATTGGTTTCTCACTGTCATAGACTGAATTGTATACCATATATAAATAATTAGAATTAGATAATAGATCATTACTAAATGGTAAAATCCTAAACACCCTTTTTTCCCCTTAGAACAGCCTCAATTCATCGGGGCATGGAGAGATCCTTATTTATTCTCTATGTTTGGTTAGGTCAGGGTGTGACTGTCTCTGATTGGGGATCATATATAAGTTGTCATTTTCCGTTTGGGTTTTGTGGGGTGTTATTTTCTGTTTTGTGTCTGTACCTGACAGAACTGTTCGCTTTCGTGTTGTTCTTTTGTTTGAGTGTTTTTGATAATAAAAATCATGAACACTTTCCACGCTGCGCTTTGGTCCACTCCTTCAAACGAGAGCCGTTACACATGGACTCTACAAGGTGTCGAAAGAGTACCACAGGGATGCTGGCCCTGTCACGCCCTGGTCGAAGTATTTTGTGTTTATCTTCATTTATTTGGTCAGGCCAGGGTGTGGCATGTTTTTTTTTATGTGGGGTGTTTTGTCTTGAGATTTTCGTACGTATTGGGATTGTGGCTTAGTGGGGTTTTCTAGGTAAGTCTATGGCTGTCTGAATTGGTTCTCAATTAGAGGCAGGTGCTTATTGTTGTCTCTGATTGGGAACCATATTTAGGCAGCCATATTCTTTGAGTGTTTTGTGGGTGATTGTCCTTGGTGTTAGTTTGCACCAGTTTAGGCTGTTTTGGTTTTCACATTACGTTTATTGTTTTTGTACAGTTCATGGTTCATCATTGTTTAATAAACATGGATCGCAATAGCCACGCTGCATTTTGGTCCGACTCTCCTTCTACCGAAGAAAGCCGTAACAGAATCACCCACCACAGCAGGACCAAGCGGCGTGGTGACAGGCGGCGGCAGCAGGAGCTGCGAAAGGAGGAATGGACATGGGAAGACGTCTTGGATGGCAAGGGCTGTTACACTTGGGAGGAGATACTGGCTGGAAGAGATCGCCTCCAATGGGAACAGGTGGAGGCACTTAGGAGCGCAGAGGCAGTCAGAGAGAGGAGCCGGCGATACGAGGGAACACGGTTGGCAAGGAAGCCCGGGAGTCAGCCTCAAAAATTTCTTGGGGGGGGGGGCTCACAGGGAGTATGGCTACGCCAGGTAGGAGACCTACGCCAACTTCCTGTGCTTACCGGGGGGCTAGAGAGACCGGGCAGGCACCGTGTTATGCTGTGGTGCGCATGGTGTCTCCAGTGCGGGTGCATAGCCCGGTGCGGTACATACCAGCTCCTCGTATCGGCCGGGCTAGAGTGGGCATCGAGCCAGGTAAGGTTGGGCAGGCTCGGTGCTCAAGAGCTCCAGTGCGCCTGCACGGTCCGGTCTATCCAGTACCACCTCCACGCATCAGCCCTCCGGTGGCAGCTCCCAGCACCAGGCTTCCTGTGCGTGTTCTCGGCCCAGTACCACCAGTGCCAGCACCACGCATCAGGCCTACAGTGCGCCTCGCCTGTCCAGCGCTCCCGGTGTCTTCCTCTACAGCGCTGCCGGAGTCTCCTGCCTGTTCAGCGCAGTCAGAGCCTTCCTCCTCTCCAGCGCTGCCGGAGTCTCCTGCCTGTTCAGCGCAGTCAGAGCCTTCCTCCTCTCCAGCGCTGCCGGAGTCTCCTGCCTGTTCAGCGCAGCCAGAGCTGCCAGTCTGCATGGAGCAGCCAGAGCTGCCAGTCTGCATGGAGCAGCCAGAGCTGCCAGTCTGCATGGAGCAGCCAGAGCTGCCAGTCTGCATGGAGCAGCCAGAGCTGCCAGTCTGCATGGAGCAGCCAGAGCTGCCAGTCTGCATGGAGCAGCCAGAGCTGCCAGTCTGCAAGGAGCTGCCAGTCTGCAAGGAGCTGCCAGTCTGCACGGAGCCGCCAGAGCTGCCAGTCTGTAAGAAGCTGCCAGAGCTGTCAGTCTACATGGAGCAGCCAGATCCGTCAGTCTGCCAGGATCCGCCAGTCAGCCAGACTCTTCCAGATCTGCCAGACTCTTCCAGATCTGCCAGTCAACCAGACTCTTCCAGATCTGCCAGTCAACCAGACTCTTCCAGATCCGCCAGTCAGCCAGGATCTGCCAGAACCACCAGCCAGCCAGGATCTTCCGGATCCAACTACCTGCCTGAGCTTCCCCTCAGTGCCGAGCTTCCCCTCAGTGCCGAGCTTCCCCTCAGTGCCGAGCTTCCCCTCAGTCCCGAGCTGCCCCTCAGTCCCGAGCTGCCCCTCAGTCCCGAGCTGCCCCTCAGTCCCGAGCTGCCCCTCAGTCCAGTGGGATTCTGGGTGAGGACTACTAGGCCATGGTCGGCGGTGAGGGTGGACTATCCTAGGACGCGAGGAGGAGGGACTAAGACATTGATAGAGTGGTGTCCACGTCCCGCGCCGGAGCTGCCACCATGGACAGACGCCCACCCGGACCCTCCCTATTGTTCTGATGTGCGTCCGGGAGTCCGCACCTTAGGGGTTTTCTAGGGTTCTGTCACGCCCTGGTCGAAGTATTTTGTGTTTATCTTCATTTATTTGGTCAGGCCAGGGTGTGGCATGTTTTGTTTTTTGTTTTTTATGTGGGGTGTTTTGTCTTGGGATTTTCGTACGTATTGGGATTGTGGCTTAGTGGGGTTTTCTACGGCTGTCTGAATTGGTTCTCAATTAGAGGCAGGTGCTTATCGTTGTCTCTGATTGGGAACCATATTTAGGCAGCCATATTCTTTGAGTTTCGTGGATGATTGTCCTTAGTGTCCTCTGTGTTAGTTTGCACCAGTTTAGGCTGTTTTGGTTTTCACATTACGTTTATTGTTTTTGTACAGTTCATGTTTCATCATTGTTTAATAAATATGGATCGCAATAGCCACGCTGCATTTTGGTCCGACTCTCCTTCTACCGAAGAAAGCCGTAACAGGCCCATGTTGACTCCAATGCTTCCCACAGTTGTGTCAAGTTGTCTGAATGTCCTTTGGGTGGTTGACCATTCTTGATACATACGGGAAACTGTTGAGCGTGAAAAACCCAGCAGCATTGCAGTTCTTGATACAACCGGTGCGCCTGGCACCTACTACCATACACAACTCAAAGGCACGTCAATCTTTTGTGTTGTCCATCCACCCTCTGAATGCCACCAGAGAATCTGGGTTCGAGCCCAGGTTCTGCGGCAGCCGGCAGTGACCGGGAGGCTCATGGGGCGGCGCACAATTGGCCCAGTGCTGTCCGGGTTAGAGAGGGTTTGGCCGGCAGGGATATCCTTGTCTCATCGCGCACTAGCGACTCCTGTGGCGGGCCGGGCACAGTGCACGCTGACCAGGTCGCTAGGTGTACGGCGTTTCCTCCGACACATTGGTGCGGCTGGCTTCCAGTTTGGATGTGCGTTGTCAAGAAGCAGTGCGGCTTGGTTGGGTTGTGTTTCGGAGGAAGCATGGCTCTCGACCTTCGCCTCTCCCGAGTCCGGAAAACAAAAACATATATGGGGATGAGGTAGGCGGTTGGTTGGATGGGCTATTTACAGATGGGCTGTGTACAGCTGCAGCGATCGGTAAGCTGCTCTGACAGCTGACACTTAAAGTTAGTGAGGGAGATATGTCTCCAACTTCAGTGATTTTTGCAAGTGTAACGGATGTGAAATGGCTAGCTAGTTAGCGGTGCGCGCTAGTGGCGTTTCAATCGATGGCGTCACTTGCTCTGAGACTTTGAAGTAGTTGTTCCCCTTGCTCTGCAAGGGCCGCGGCTTTTGTGGAGCGATGGGTAACGATGCTTCGTGGGTGACTGTTGTTGATGTGTGCAGAGGGTCCCTGGTTCGCGCCCGGGTATGGGCGAGGGGACGGTCTAAAGTTATACTGTTGCATTGGTGCCGAGACCCGGTCCCACGCAGGTTTCAATGCAACATAACTTTAGACCGTCCCCTCGCCCATACCCGGGCGCGAACCAGGGACCCCCTGCACACAGTGAAATATACGTGTGGGTGTTGCTGTGGTGACCAGTGAGCTGAGATAAGGCGGAGCTTTACCTGGCAAAGACTTATAGATGACCTGGAGCCAGTGGGTTTGGTGATGAATATGTAGCGAGGACAAGCCAACGAGAGCATACAGGTCGCAGTGGTGGGTAGTATATGGGCCTTTGGTGACAAAACGGATGGCACTGTGATAGACTGCATCCAATTTGCTGAGTAGAGTGTTGGAGGCTATTTTGTAAATGACATCGCCGAAGTCAAGGATCGGTAGGATAGTCAGTTTTACGAGGGTATGTTTGGCAGCATGAGTGAAGGAGGATTTGTTCCGAAATAGGAAGCCGATTCTAGATTTAACTTTGGATTGGAGATGCTTAATGGGAGTCTGGAAGGAGAGTTTACAGTCTAACCAGACACCTAGGTATTTATAGTTGTCCACATATTCTAAGTCGGAACCGTCCAGATTAGTGATGCTAGTCGGGCGGGCGGGTGTGGGCAGCGATTGGTTGAAGAGCATGCATTTCATTTTACTAGCATGGAGGCCACGGAAGGAGTGTTGTGTGGCGTTGAAGCTCGTTTGGAGGTTTGTTAACACAGTGTCAAAAGAAGGGCCAGAAGTATACAGAATGGTGTCGTCGGCATAGAAGTGGATCAGAGACTCACCAGCAGTAAGAGCGACATCATTGATATATACAGAGAAAAGAGTCGGCCCGAGAATTGAACCCTGTGGCACCCACATAGAGACTGCCAGAGGTCCGGCCAACAGGCCCTCCGATTTGACACACTGAACTCTATCTGAGAAATATCTGAGTGTATGCTGCTGCTACTCTGTTCTTTATTTTATTCTTATTATCTATCTGATGCCTAGTCACTTTACCCTGCCTTCATGTACAATCGCATTTGCTTATGTAAATGCAATATTTTATTTTTTATACATTTGCAAAAAAAAAAAAAAAACCTGTGTTTGCTTTGTCATTAAAATCAAATCACATGTTAAATCACATGCGCCGAATCCAACAGGTGTAGACTTGACTGTGAAATGCTTACTTACAAGCCCTTAACCAACAATGCAGTTCAAGAAAGAGTTAATAAAATATTTACTAAATCAACTAAAGTAATACAATACATTTACATAACAATAACAAGGCTATATACAGGGAGTACTGATACCGGGTCAATGTGTGGGGATACAGGTTAGTCGAGGTAACTTGTAAAGTGACTATGCATAGAAAATAAGTCAATGTAAATAGTCCGGGTGGATTAATTGTTCAGCTGTTTTATGGCTTGGAGGTAGAAGCTGTTAAGGAGCCTTTTGGTCCTAGACTTGACGCTCCGGTACCGCTTGCCGTGCGGTATCTATGACTTGGGTGACTGGAGTCTTTGACCATTTTTTGGGCCTTCTTCTGACACTGCCTAGTATTGAGGTCCTGGATGTCAGGATGCTTGGCCCCAGTGATGTATTGGGCCTTTCACACTCCCCTCTGTAGTGCCTTACTGTCAGATGCCGAGCAGTTGCCATACCAGGCAGTGCTGCAACCGGTCAGGATGCTCTCAATGGTGCAGCTGTAAAACCTTTTGATCTGGGGACCCATGCCAAATATTTTCAGGCTCCTGGGGGGAAAAGGTGTTGTCGTGCCCTCTTCACAACTGTCTTGGTGTGTTTGGACCATGATAGTTTGTTGGTGATGTGGACACCAAGGAACTTGAAACTCTAGACCCGCTCCACTTCAGTCCCATCAATGTTAATGGGGGCCTGTTCGGCCCTCCTTTTCCTGTAGTCCATGATTAGCTCCTTTGTCTTGCTCACATTGAGAGGTTGTTGTCCAGGCACCACACTGCCAGGTCTCTGACCTCCTCCCTATAGGCCATCTCATCATTGTTGGTGATCAGGCATACCACTGATGTGTCGTCAGCAAACGTAATGATGGTGTTGTGGGTGAACAGAGAGTACAGGAGGGGACTAAGAATGCACCCCTGAGAGGCCCCAATGTTGAGGATCAGCGTGGCAGATTTGTTGTTGCCTACCCTTACCACCTGGGGGCAGCCCATCAGGAAGTCCAGGATCCAGTTGCAGAGGGAGGTGTTTAGTCCCAGGGTCCTTAGCTTAGTGGGCGCCATGGTGTTGAACGCTGAGTTGTAGTCAATGAACAGCATTCTCACATAGGTGTTCCTTTTGTCCAGGTGGGAAAGGGCAGTGTGGAGTGTGATTGAGATTGCATCATCTGTGGATCTGTTGGGGCGGTATGCGAATTGGAGTGGGTCTAGGGTGTCTGGCATAATGGTGTTGATGTGAGCCATAACCAGCCTTTCAAAGCACTTCATGGTTACCGACGTGAGTGCCACGGGCGGTAATCATTTAGGCAGGTTACCTTCGCTTCTTGGGCACAGGGACTATGGTGGTCTGTTTGAAACATGTAGGTATTACAGATTTGGCCAGGGAGAGGTTGAAAATGTCAGTGAAGACACTTGCCAGTTGGTACACGTCCTGGTAATCCGTCTGGCCCCACGGCTTTGTGAATGTTGACCTGTTTAAAGATCATGCTCACACCGGCTACGGAGAGCGTGTTTACACAGTCGTCCGGGACAGCTGGTGCTCTCGTGCATTCTTCAGTATTGCTTGCCTCGAAGCAAGCCTTAAATGTGGGAGGTCTAGCAATTACCTTGACTACTTCCGTTGGCATAATTTATCATTCAAGCGGAAGTGTGTATAGATTGTGTGTACGGTATATATCAGGGATGATCAACTGGCGCCCCTTTTGAAGGCCCTCGGATCTATTTCCACAACAACAAAAAATATTGAATATAATAGAATACACAAGGTGCAATTTCAAAATGTGGTTTTTCTCTTGTTATGTCAGTCAGTGATAGCAGTAGAGGCTGCTGAGGGGAGGACGGCTCATAATAACGGCTGGAATGGAGTAAATGGAATGGTATCAAACATGTTTTTGGGGGGCTTTTCATGTGTTTGATAGCATTCTATTCACCTTCTTCCAGCCATTACACTCCATTTCAGCCATTGTTATGAGCAGTCCTCCCCTCTGCAGCCTCCAATGACTGGTAGTCAGTCAATGTCAGCACTTTTTTTTCAGATTGCTAAATTAGTTAAGCGGCCAGCTGTCTAAACTTTTTATCATGGTCAAATTACCAGCCGGTGGGCACCCATTGATTTTGTTAGTCAGTCTCACTCAAATGTTATATTAAAAACTGCAAACATTTCTCTCCACCCTATGGCAAAATGTGTAGAATTGCAGGAAATTAGCTGTAAAACGGCTAATTTTCCTCTCTGACCCATGGCAAAATGAGTAGATTTGAAACAAATTTGCTTTAGACTGCACAAAATTAACTTACAATGTGGGAGGGGGAGAGACGCAGACCCACGCTCAACTGCAGTACCTTATAACACGTTCAGATTTTTTTGGGGGGCCCCCACCCCCATCAAAGTTGCCAATCGCTGGTACATATGATGAATGATAGATGGTATGTATTGATGTGTATAGTATGAATATGTGTGTGTAGATGGAGGCATCTATGACTTACTTTCATAGAATGTACACAGATTACGCTCACTAAAGGGTACTTACCTGCACAGTGTGCTTGTGGTGCCATCTGTAGCTGAGTGGTGATGTACTGGGCTATCTGGAAGGCATACAGGGATTTGTAAAGGCGTCCATTGCTGCCACATTCAGTCCGGTGGCGCCCCCTGTGGCATTCCAGCGCATAGCCTCGGGGCAATGTTTTCTGTGATGAGAAACGTCTGGAGACAAGCAGCAACACAGGCAGCACAATGCAATTACAACCTGCTGACCTGTACTCTGATATGACACACTTTGACCCCCAATGTACTGTATCAGAGAGATAGATGGAAAAAGAGCAGGGTAGGACTCGTACTGAGGTTGTGTGACCAATCAGAACACGGGTAAATACATGTTTGTAGTGTGTATGGGTGTGGATAGACATGGTCAGAGAGAGGGATTTGTTGGTGCTTTGGCTTGTTAATGCTCAGTCTGCTGCTTGTCTGGCACAGAAACAGTGTTTCAGTGTCATGCCAGGAAAAGATGAGGGAGCACGTGAAATATGAGAGGCACTGCAGCAGTCAACACAAGGCCAAAGTATGTGAACATTTAAAACAGAAAAAGGGGAAATTAGTGGGTAAGTGTGTTTGTGTGTGTATATCTTGGTCTTCACCTGCTCCTGTACCTGTGAGAGCTGGTTTCGCTAGCTAACTGCTCTGTAAATAAACAGGCCAAACTTAGGGGACGGTTCCAGACCCTTCAGGCCCGCCTCACCGCCCTGCCTGTCAACTGTGGGCTCAATCTGCAGCTCATTGTCATGGCTGGAGTAAAGTACTGTATTTTACAGGCCTGCATGCAGAGGGAAGATGCTGGAGCATTTTTGTTCTGTCATCTGAATATTGCGCTAATACTCTAATACTGGACCATAAAACACACATGCATGACCTCTAAATTCTCTTATCTGTCTTTAAGTCACTACTTGAGTACATGACACACACCATCCTAGAGAAGGACACTTATCGCACTGTCATTTAGATTAGTATTGTGGAGTAACTACAATGTTGTTGATCCGTCCTCAGTTCTATCGCAGCCATTAATCTCTGGTGAAAACCCTGAGTTGTTTCTTTCCTCTCCGGCAACTGCTTTAGGAAGGACGCCTGTATCTTTTCTAGTGTCGGGGTGTATTGATGTATAACCCAAAGTGTAATTAACAACTTCACCATGCGCAAAGGGATATTCAGTGTCTGCTTTTTTTTTATACCCATCTACCAATAGGTGCCATTCTTTGCAAGGCATTAGAAAACATCCCTGGTATTTGCGCTTGAATCAGTGTTTGAAATGATCTGCTCCACTGAGGGACCTTACAGATAATTGTGTATGTGGGGTACAGAGATGAGGTAGTCATTCAAAAATCCATTATTGCAGTGTGTGTCCATGCAACTTAAGTGACTTGATAAGCAAATGTTTACTCCTGAACTTATTTAGGCTTGCCATAACAAAAGGGTTGAATACTTAGACGAGACATTTCAGCTTTTCATTTTTTATTACATTGTAAACATTTCCAAAAACATAATTCCACTTCGACATTATGGGGTATTGACAGTAGGCCAGTGACGAAAGTCAAGGATTGTGAAAATAACAGCTTAAATATTTGCCTTGAGGCAAATTTCTGGCCTGTGGTCAGGGCTAGTTGGCCAGTGTTTGTGTACTCCATACACTGCCTCTTTAGGGAACATTGGCTTTATAGACTTTCTCAGATTCCACTCCATTGCTTGGAGGTAAATATGGTCCCTACTCACTTATCTTGGATCAGTTTGTCATACTCTAGTACTGACCATAACCATTTAGGAGACAAGATTAGATCGTCACTCAGAGCTCTATGACTCAAGAAAACAGGTATATGCCCTTAATTCATGGATGTAGCCAACCTGAAAAGGGTTTATTTCAGCACTGCTTAAGATGGCAACCACTGCTTTCTGCCTATTACAGTCTACTTCACTCAGCTAGAGCACAATGTAATATAAAACGTGAGCGCAAAACTATATACTTGAAACGCAACAAGATGATGAGCAGCACGCGACAGGTGAAAGTGAGCACCAGCCTACATTCCACTGCCACAGCTTAGGCGCGTGGCTCCGCTAGTTGTTGCACCGGCTTCGGTCTCTGTGGCAAAGCGCGCACCGCTGGCAAGTCGCCAGCCAAGCCAGCCTTTGGTAGAGCCGTTAACGCGGAAAAAAAAGGTTAAAGGACAGCTATTTATATTCTTTCCTTTCACTTTCAGCAGGCCATTTAGTTGGTAAGCGGAAGATCTCTTCACATGTAGCACGACAAAACGGGTAGTTCCCAAATTATTACGCTTTTCCGCAAAACCGGTGGCAAGAATAGTTCACGGTTAATGTCTTCAAAACCTATACTATAATTGTAAATGTGGTTCTCGGTCCTCCTGGATTTGAGTGCAGACAATACGAGCACCTAGATCTCCCGTCAAATTCCTACATTGGCTTTATCCCCAAGTAGCCAGCCTCCTTCTGTTCGACAATAACATGTGCGTAACTGCTGCACAACGAGAACGAACCATTCTTTAGGCCAACATGTTCACAGTGGGCTAGTGTATGAAAAGTAGTTATAGCAAACGTCTTTATTTACATCTACTAGTGTTTTATAAACGTTAATAGGCCTATTTGCTGAGGTAAGAACGGTCTACTCCTGGTGGTCTGTCTACTACTAGGCTACGTCTCCCTCACGTGGACATAACCATGCAGACTAAGCAGCCCATAGGGCAAGCAGCCGACATTCACTATTTCTACCAGGAGGAATGCACTTTTTTTTTTAAAGGTAGTATGAGTAGACCCATTAACTGTCCAGAATCATATATTACTAACAATAACATGTATTACAGAGGATGGATAGGCTATGTAGACATATTTAGAAGAGAGAAAATAGAGAAGGGGAAAAAAGACCACCAAGTCATAGTATTTTATAAGGAAACTTTATGTGTGCTTGTGAAATTCACTTTTAGACAGAAGGCCGTTTTGCAGTTTCCAGTACAGCAGATAAGGTTTGATATTAAAGAGCACAAAAATGAAGAAATCACAATTCCAAAGTTCGATGCTTTCCAACCAGGCATGTGAAAGTACGAGCTTTTCGCCCAATTCTTATTTTCCTCCAGTCCCTCTTACTCGCTTCCCCCTAAGCTCCTCAACCCCTCTCATTTACAAATATCAAAGAAATAAAACAAACGTCTTGCACTTAATTTAGTCAATTTCTTCAAATCAATTCCTGCCATCTCTCTGAACTCTGTGATATTGGATATAGACGATTGCATAGATTGGTAGTCAGTCATTTCCTTTTATTTAAGACATAATGGAATGTTGATTAAGACTCTGGCCCCCTCCCTTTGCCCTCCTTTACACTGGGTCCCTGCCTGTCCTGCTGCAGAGAGAAGACAGACAAGGAGATGGAGGGATGAAAGAGTGAGAGACAGGGCTGTAGCCACGAACAGGCACATTTTTAGTACTCTCATTGTTTCCAACTTCCTCGGGGAACTCTCTAAAGTGGTGTCCCTACAGAAACAATTCAACTGAGGATAGTGGTGGGCCTTCACTTTGTCCATGTAAGCTTTACATGACCTGATATTCTTTTATATGTTCTTCAGTTGAAACTATAATAAATGAATAGATTGGGTGAACAAGAGCATCTTATATGCCTCCATGTCAAAGTGATATACCACAAAAGCAAAGTTTCATAAATGCCAACATGTTTGTGTCAAGTGTCATGTGATGTTTACATAGAAGCTATAAAGGCCTCACATATACCTCCTCCAACTAAATTGTCACCATATCTTCAATCCGACAGGATTCCATATTTGACCGTTGAAAAGAAATATAACAAAAATAAAACTTTACCCAAATGGAGACTCACAGTAACTCAAACCTATCTACGGTACTCAATGTGTCAACTGCTATTTGTTTTCCTTTGCCATTTGTTGTTTTTCCTTTTAAAAATGCCACTTGTTTTGCCCTACAAGCCTGCGATGAGTATTCTGACTGTGTTGCGTACTGAAAAAATAAGTATGTACAGCACTGAACCCAATTACTCACATTTGCTGGAGAAAAGAAACAAACAAACAGGAAAAGGAAAGAGTTGAGGTTAGCAATCCAAGTTCCAATTATCCAGCAAAATGTGGTAAGGGTACATGTCATTATTCTCTGTTCAACCCCCCCCCCACTTCATATATCTCTGTGTTCTAATACGCAACCCCCCCCCACCCCTCCCAGCAAGATAAAATAAACAAACAAAAAATGTTGTATAAGAATCAGAATATCTTGTACCCGGTCCCCAAGGCAGAGGGTGAAGATGGGACTTGCACTACAGAGCAGTGTCCTCATTCCATTCTGACCCAGAAGCGCACCTGTGGTTGCTTGTTTTCACCCCATAACATGATGTGCATTTGATTCTAGTTCTGTGAACAAAGTTGCACTCATTAAACGCTTGTAACAGCCAACGAGTTTGAGATGAAAACCTGCACTCAAGGGCACTGCGGGACCAGAAATTAGAGAGAGCAGTAGAGCTGTCCACCAATCACTTCCCAGGACTCTCCAACTGTAGCCCCTCCCTCTTCTACAGAGCCAATCAATCCACTGGCTGCAGACTCACTCCCCTCTTCTCTCCTCCTACTGCTCTCAGTGACTGCAGGCTATATCTAGAGGGGTGGAGTGCGTCTGCTCTGCATTGGGCCTGGCAAGCCTCTATGTACCCCCCTTCCACCCCAAACCTCATCCCGTCCCCATCCCTCCCCCCTGTGGTGTGCTCCTAGAGGTCACTCTCCCCGTAGAGGGCGGTAGAGAAGGACATGTAGTCGAGAGCTCCGGGCTTCGCGTCAGGGCCCGAGTAGGGCGCCATGCGGGCGATGCAGTACTCTGCCTGGTCTGGAGGCAGCTCACGCCTCAGCTCCTCAGCCGTGATGAAGTTCTGACAGAGAGAGAGGGAGATGGGAAGAGCGGGAGGGACGGTGAATAACGGAGTGATAGTTGTGTAATAATTGTTTGTCTACTTCAGCTATTTCTCACACACACACACAAAGCCCAATACCATTCCACCCCCACCTTGTCTGCAGCCAAGATCTTGAAGGAGGCGATGACCTGGTCGGCTGTGTCGGTGTCCGTGGTCTCCCGGGACATGAAGTCTATGAAGGCCTGGAAGGTGACAGCTCCGCTGTTGTTGGGGTCCACTATGCCCATGATGCGGGCAAACTCGGCATCGCCCTGGAAACCACCACCACAGGAAGAACAGTTTAACCCAGACAAAAATAGGAAATCGAGGGCATCATTGACCAATGACCAACCTCTGAGCAATATTACCACTAATTAAACATACAACTTGTCCATTTGAGTTGAATTTGACAACAAGCCTCAACGATAAAGATTGTGTTAATATCTGCTTAGGGGCAGGGTTGTTAAGAGGGATTGTGTTACAAGAGACAGTTACTACACATTAAACTTACCATGGCATAGTAGCTACAACAGTAAGGGTCTTACTCTAAACTCAAGATGGAGGGAGAAAAAGACAGAGGAGAGAGAGAGCGAGAGAGAGAGAGAGAGAGAGCAGAGAGAAGCGGCAGGCAGTACCAGGCTGTTTCCAGTCGCAACGAGCAGAGCGCGGTAATTGTCCATGTCCATCTGCCCTGTGCGCTTCTGTTTCCAGGGGCCGAGAGATGGAGAGGAACAGATATGGAAGGAAAAGAAGAGCAATAGAGGGAGTGTGAATTTGAAGAGGACAGAAAATTAAGTGAGGAAGACATGAGCAGATCGAAGCATGGGAAGAGGAGGAACACAGGAGGGGAGGTGCGGAGGTGAGTAATGTGAAGGAAGTGAAAAAAGAAAAGAAGAAAAAACCAACGTTATAAGAGAGACGAGTCAAATCAAGGTAAAAAAACAAACCAGCAGTGTCGGAGCCGAGGCGGAGGCTGGAGGCCAGTGGGTGAAATGAGGGTGAATGACAGCACAGGCAAGGAAAGAGCCAGGAAGAGAGCAGTTTAGACAGGTATCTCTCTGCTCCGCTCCCAACCCAGCTTGTCTGTGCTCCTTACCGCTTTGTTATTCTCCACATCGTAGCCCAGGCTGATCAGGCACGCCTTGAACTCCTCAGCCATCAGGGCCCCGCTGTGGTCCTGTGAGGTCACCACCAGCCAATTACAGCACACACCGCGATGATGGACACCAGGTTGGACCAAGCACAGAAGGATGCCAGGTGGGAGTGGTCAGGTGATGGGGTCATGGCATGCAAGATGAGGGTGATGGACAGACAGACACAGACAAACGGATGTTAGATGTTACACAATGACAACAGCTTATGGGGAAAAGACATCTGTGATCCTAGACACAATGACAGGCACACCAGTGACCATGAGGTGCCAGTGTCTCCCAAAGGAGAGCGAAGGTAATGTTCTGTAAGTGCTTAGGAACACATCCGCGATATACAAGCACTGTTTAATCATCTGTCTGTACACACACACACACACCTTTATGTAAATGACAAGTCCTGGAAGATCACCATAGTGCTAGTGACAGGACAGCTGTATTCCAAATGACACTCTATTCCCTAGAACCCTGATATTCAACTCTGAAGGCAGTTCCACTGCTTTATAAAATAAATGACACTGTTCCCCTCTAATCAGGGACTGATTTAGACCTGGGACACCAGGTGTGTGGATTAATTCTCAGGTAGAACAGAAAACCAGCAGTAGTCTGGACCTCAGAGTAACAGCCATATGGGCCCTGGTCAAAGCACTGCACTATATAGGGAATATGGTCTCATTTGGGACGCAGCCTGTGTCTTGATGCTGAGCCAAACACGGCATACATAAAGACTGAGGTGAAGTGATGAGGTATGGTGTTGTGGGATGGGTGAGGTGAACTCAGGGGTTAACCCCCCCCCCCAGTGCACTCAGCTCCACTCTACACAGCGCCAGCCCTCTCAAACCCATGGTGAAACAATACTAGTTCCACCTGTGAATGTCAACAAACAGGTTCATCCTCACAAGTCTAGTCCATGCCTTACTCCCACCGGAGTTTCCCTTCTGAAATAAGAGGGGTGACTTAAGTACTAGGCATAAGACTTAAGAATCTGCACATACAGGAGTTAAGAGTAAACCCCTAAGACACAACTGCAAAAGCTGGTGGCAATCACAGCCTTCTCGCAGACATAAAAAACAAACTGTTATTATACACAAAAAGAAGCCCTCCTGCGCCCTTTCGCATGATCCCGCATGTTGACCCCTGACCTTGTCAAAGTGGTTGAAGGAAGTGCGGTACTCATGCAGCTGTTCCTGGCTGATGCCCTTGGCGTCGCGGGTCAGGATCTGGTTCTCGATCTCGTTGATGGTGCGGGCGATGGTGGTGAGGAGCTGCTCCCAGCCCACCCGCAGGTGCTGGGATGCAGGGAAAGATGGAGAGAGAGAGAGAGAGAGAATATATGTTGAAGGTTAACCAGAAGAAACCGTACTGAGTAAGGACGAGAGATGGTAACAAGTGTAACATGTAGAACAGAGACGAACGGACAAACAGATCTAATAGAGGGAGGAAAGAAAAAACCTCCAGGCTGTCATTGTAAATAAGAATTTGTTCTCAACTGACCCACCTGGTAAAATAAACAGGTCACTAAAAAATTAACATCGAACAGATGAAAATCAGAGAAAATAAAGGTGAAAAATAGTCACCTATATCAGATAGAAAAATAACCAACAGACAGAGCAGGATAGCATCCCAAATGGCCCCTAATCCCTACATAGTGCACTACTTGTATTACCAGCCCTGGTCAAAAGTAGCACACTATAAAGGGAATAGGGGGCCATTTGGGCTGCAGAGAAAAGTCAGTGTTGTGTGTAGCTACCTCCATGGTGTAGGCGGTGTATTTGTTATCGAAGATGAGAGCCTCCTGGATGAGCTGATGGTCTCCCTCCAGCTGGTCGATGTTGGGCTTGTACTCTATGATGCTCTGCTCATACTCTCTCAGGTTCACCAGCTGGTCCTCCAGAGTTCCATTCATCTCAATGGATATCCGCCCAATCTCCTACACACACACACACAAATATTCACGGATCAGATCACCAAAAGGCCAAGGCCGGCGTGTATTCACTAGGCACCAAACGGAAGAAAACAGGAAGGGTCAACCTGAATGCTCAATTTAGTTTTAAGTTACAAAACATTTTCTGTTGACTGCCATTATGAACACGACCCAGGAGGCACAGAGTCAATAGAGCTAATGACTGTAACAGGGCTGGGTCAATCTTCTGTAGTATGGGTCTGTGCCTTTGCTGTACCTCCATTTTGGTCTGTATCCAGGGCCCGACGATGTTGGCCTGGTTGGCAAACTTGCGGCGCAGGTGGTCGTTAGACTGCTGCTTGGCCAGCTCCTCCTGCAGGGCCCGGTCACGCTGGGGCACCAGCTGTTCCACCTAAAACACACACCAGATGGGGGCGCCAGTCAGCACAGCACACACATTCTCATAGCAGCAGCAATGCCACAAGGCTGAGGCTCACTCAGGAGCCTGTTTTAGGTAAAAATAAATAAATATGAATGATTTGGATTCAATTAAAACTGGCAAAAGCACACGTTGCAGAGTATATGAACATACAGCCACAGGTACACATTGAACACACACACCTTGTGCCACTTGTCGTCGATACTCTTGGGTGTGATGGTGGTGTAGGGGTTGCCCCCGCTCAGCTTGATGCCGTTGTACTGGGCAATCTTCTGCACCTCGGCCTGAATGGCCTGGATGGCCTCCCGCTCCTTGTTGGCCTCTGGGAGGGTAGACTTGAACTGCTCATGGGCTGTGATTAGGCCCTGTAAGAGAGAGGAGGGGAAGGGAGAGAGAAACGAAGGAGAAGGATGGGAAATGAGGTGGACAGAGGGAATGGACAGATGAAAAAAAGAGATCTGCGTGGTATCACAGTACGTACCCATATCAGTCAGATGAACCCGTGAATACCATACGTGCAGCGTGAAGGACGTTACCAGTATTTTCACAAGCCAAAGCTAAGTAGCGTTAGTACAATGACTGGAAGTCCACAGGTACGGTAGCATTGCTACTATACCGGTCGATTTCCAGTCATACCAAACGTTCGTTACCCAGTATGAGACTAAATGACAAGTTCATTGACAACCTACGGTTAACAGCACAGGTCATGATGATACATTGTGGTAGTGGAGACCCTCTGGGGACGTAAAGCAGTAAACGGTTGGTGACGGTGTCCCCATGTCTTTTACCTGGATCTCTTCGATGTTGTGAACGATGAACATGTCCTGCAGGTCCTCCATGGCCCCCTCCATCCAGTTGTTGAAGGGTGCCGCCCTCTTGGCGTACTCCAGGTACAGCTCGTCAATGGACTCCAGCTGCTTCTCTGTCCTCTGTGGGGGGAGAGACTGGGGTCAGGTACCTGCTGGGAACACTACAATCTGACAGGGATTGAACATGAGACAGAAGTGGGGTAAGGGAACCCTGGTAGAAAGTCTGTGTGTGTCTACACATTTCTGAAGTGTAAACATGTCCTTGTCATGACCTTAGAAGCGTGTCATGTATGAGTAGATGGGAGTGTGTGAAAGGTGGCTGGTCGGGGGCGTACCTCCAGAGACTCCCTGCGGCTCTGGGTGAGAGAACCCAGGGCGTCCCACTGCTCACAGATCTTCTGACAGCGGGCGTTCACACTAGGGGAGTCGTAGTAGTCCAGCTCACTGAGGCACAGGGAACACATACGTGGAATTATTATCTTTACACGAGTCCTAATCAACCTGACCACAATCTCCATCCTTGTATTCTCCTGAATTATTTCGCCATTCACCCCCCGATTTACTCCTTCCCTCCATAGACTCCTCAAATCCCTCCAGGTCTCTTACTTGAGTTCCTGTGCGATGGCAGCGATCTGCTCCACGCGGTCTTGGTGGGCGGCCAGGTCAGACTCAAACGCCTCGTGTTTCCTCAGCAGAGCCTTGACCTCCGACAGGCTGGCTGTCTCATAGTCCTTCTGGGTTAGCATGGCCTCCTTACCTGGGGAAGGAAGGGGGGTTAAAGACAGATATCCAAACTAACTCACTCAAAACCCTTACTTCTTCAATATATTATCAATATAGTTAAAGCAGGGGAATCAACAAGTGTCTAGGTACAGTACGGTTGCAAAATTCCTGTAACTTTCCGCAAATTCTAAAGTTCTCCAGAAATCCCAGTTGGAAGATTCCCAGAATCAGCAGGGAACAAGCAGGAAATCCAGAATCCTCCAGAAACGGGTTCTGGAAAATCTGGGAAAGCAACTGGAATTTTGCGACCCTAAGGTAGAGTGAGGGAAAGGTGCGGTGTTGTCTGTACAGTAACTAGTGTTTCAATACCATCGGTCCAGGACTCGTGGATGGTGGCTTTCTGACGGAACTTCTCAGCCAGGTGGTCCAGTCTCTCCAGGCGACGGATCTCGTTGAGCATCCACTCCTCGTAGCCCTTCTCCGCCCCCTCCAGGTTGTGCCACGACCCGTTGATATCCTGCAGCCAGAGAGAGAGGACACTGATCCACCATACACTAGAAAGAACACTACACTGTATAACAGCATTACTCTCTCTAGTGCAATTTGTTTATAGATGTATTTGGTGTTAGAAGTCATGTTGTCATGTCTTTTTAAAACTGTCGCAAGCCAATTTCCCATTGTGGGACAATAACGTTAACTATTATAATGATGTAAAGAATAATGATAGTGAAACAACACAGAAGAGTTTCAGGATGGACATGTGAATTGTCCAATAGATATGGATGGTGTCATTGGTACAACTACATGTTTAAACTGTCTCCATGCGCCTGTCCCACTCACCGACACCATGCGTCCCTCGGAGGGCATGAAGGCGGGCCTGTTGCTCAGCCTCAGCTTGGTCTGCAGGGTGTTGAAGTTGATCTCCAGCTGACACTTCTCCTGCACCTTGGGGGGCTTGTGGACGCGGCGGTAGCCCCGGAAGTCCTCCAGCTTCTGCTGCATCTCGGCCATGGTCTTCTCTGGAGCCCGGTTCTCCAGCCACGGGATGGTCCGGCGGATCCACTCCAACAGCTAGGGCAGAGTAGAGGGGGATGGAGTGATACTAATAACAGAGATAAGTGTGAGAGAAAGGAGGGCAGATGTTTTTAATGGGAGATATGAATAAACATATGTGGTGAGGAGGGAGGGAGGTACAGACAGACAGTAGACGTGTGGTGAGGAGGGAGGTACAGACAGAGTGGTGTACTACTCACGTCACTGGCCAGCTTCTCGTAGTCCTCCATCAGGTGCTCATTCTCCTGGTTGACAGCCAGCACCTTGCAGATCCTATTGGCTGCAGTCTCAGCCTATCACAGATGAGAATCATCAGCAGTGCAAATACACAGGTTGCTTGTTATGGATTAGGTCGCCAACGTCAAGGAGCATGTGCACAAATGTGTGTGGCTTTTACCAGAGTGGGGTCAAATGTACAATTCAGATCAGCTGTCTACCAGTCAAAGACAAATGCAGTGCAAGCTCAAACTGAAGGTACTATGTACCGTGTGCTGGCCTTACGCAACTGGAGTTTGACTTTTAACTAGACGGAGTGGAAGATCTCACTTTAGCCATGAACAACTCCGTAAACTGAGTGAACACACCAAAACCACACACTAGCCGTGACTTACACTTTATTTAAACACCGTGCACATAAGTAAATCCATTGGATGGCTGTAAAGTAGTAAGGGTATGTGCTAACGCAGCATGCTACAGCTATCAATGGTTAGTTCCATGTACTGTGTGTGCCAACTTCACACTCTGTGCCTCAAAAAGCTACATGCTTCTCCTATACAATGGGAGCATTCAGTCTGGTCCTGTACCGCGTTTGTCCACATCAGCTGGCGTGTTTAGGGACTTAAAAGTTAAACCACTGAAATAAAGAAACAGTAAGAAACTGTATTATGCCTTGGAACGTCTAACACACTACGGAGTAAAATCTCCACAGAAAAACACTATGCACATTGAAACAGTTGCAGTGTTAACATTTGAACCGTCGTTAACAGCGCTTCCCACAGATCAGTTGAAGCTCATTTCAGTCACTTAACTGGTTTGTTAGAGTAACGCCTCAACTGTAGCTATGAGAAACACTGCTAATGATCAATCTACAGGGGAAGAGTTGAAACAGGGAAGTTACAGAGGAAGGAGGAGCGTTTTTTGTTGTTTCGTAGAAGTGTAGTGTGAGCCCAAAGCATCAGTGAGCATCCTTGGCCAGTGTGACATTGCCAGTGACCCTGGCTGGTGTCACACAGGTCAGGGGTTAATGGTTGCGTAGTGGCGGTGCTCACCTTCTGGGCGCCAGAGAAGGCGTGATAGAAGCAGGAGACATAGGTCATGATGGCCTTCTCGTCAGGCCTCAGCGTGCCCACGATGTCTACACAACCATGGCCAGGCAGTGAGCGGAGGGAGAGAGAGAGAGAAGTGGTGAAGCCAAGCTACCCAAAGCCAGAGGGTCCCGCCACACAGTGAGTTGGTGTGGTGAGATGAGGGGTGGGGTGTAGTGAATGGAGTAGACGCCGGACTCCATTGCTGCTGCCCCCTACTCTGGGGCCTCCAATGATGCACTGTGTGTGTGTGGGGGGGAGGGGGGGGGGGGGGTTGTCACTGTGTCACTGTGGGGTTACAATGAAAGAGAGAAAAAGCGTAACAGAGATGAAGAGAGAGAGACCACCTCGGGAGACAGGAGGGGTCTGCCGGGGCCACAATGCGGAGGATGGTACACACACCATTTGGATTATAATATTTAAACTGTCAAGCTGGTAATAACAGAAAAGGTCCTCCTGGTCCTAAAACTGAAGAGAAGGGTACACAGTGTAACCAATGTTCATGCTGTTTCTGGATTAATGATTGTTTTCCAAAATGAACAAATGATTGCCCAAAGGACTGTATGTTAACCAGCACGGGCCCACTAGCAGCTTACTGTGGTGTTCTGTAGTCAAGGCAACAGTGGGACTGTGGTAAACAGTTCTGCATGCGCACACACCTCTCCTGAGACTGGAGCACATAAACAACTTCTTAATGAATAAAAATCTAATTACAGCGACATTAAAAAACAGGCCCGTCAGCAGGCTTCCTGTTCTCAGTCCACAGGGAGAGGAAGAGCGGGGAAAAGAGAAGAGTGAAAGGAGGATAGAGAGAAAAGGACGAGAACGGTAAGGAGGAGAGGAAAGTGAGAGGAGAGGAATAAGAGGATGAATCCAGCAGACAGAGAGAGAGAGAGCCAGAGGCATTGTGGTGGAGGGTGAAATCAAAAACACACAAAACATCTAGGAAGAGTTCTCAAGAGTCCCTCTGACTAGCCTACCCTCTGCTCAGACACAAACTGACCCAGGCCTGATCTAGCCTACCCTCTGCTCAGACACAAACTGACCCAGGCCTGATTGTATATGATCCATTTAACTACGAAGGGCCCCCGGGGCCTGATCCACTCCAAGTGAATCCCTATACATAGACAGGCCACTACACAAGAGCAAGAGGGCCCTGTTATTACCAGCAAGACATTAAGAGACTAAGACTTAGTGTGTGTAGTGTGAGGAAGAGTGTCCAGAACCAGCTCCCGGTGAGGCCGTCACCAATGCTGCAGGAGAAAGCCATGCTGGAAAGGAGAGAAGAGGGTGGGGTAGATGTGGAGGACAGGACCAGGGGGGGTAAGGGGTACCTTCTGGGCTCCAGAGAAGGCATGGTAGAAACTGGACACATAGGTCATTATGGCTTTCTCATCTGGACGGGCAGTGTTCACAATGTCTGTAGGGAAACCACAGTTATACACAGAGGGAGACACACAGGCAGGGACAGTTATACACACAGGGAGACACACAGGCAGAGACAGTTATACACACAGGCAGAGACAGTTATACACACAGGCAGAGACAGTTATACACACAGGGAGACACACAGGCAGAGACAGTTATACACACAGGCAGAGACAGTTATACACACAGGCAGAGACAGTTATACACACAGGGACAGTTATACACACAGGGAGACACAGGGACAGTTATACACACAGGGAGACACAGGGACAGTTATACACACAGGGAGACACACAGGCAGGGACAGTTATACACACAGGGAGACACACAGGCAGAGACAGTTATACACACAGGGAGACACAGGGACAGTTATACACACAGGGAGACACAGAGACAGTTATACACACAGGGAGACACACAGGCAGAGACAGTTATACACACAGGGAGACACAGAGACAGTTATACACACAGGGAGACACACAGGCAGAGACAGTTATACACACAGGGAGACACAGGGACAGTTATACACACAGGGAGACACACAGGCAGAGACAGTTATACACACAGGGAGACACAGAGACAGTTATACACACAGGGAGACACACAGGCAGAGACAGTTATACACACAGGGAGACACACAGGCAGAGACAGTTATACACACAGGGAGACACACAGGCAGGGACAGTTATACACACAGGGAGACACACAGTCAGGGACAGTTATACACACAGGCAGACACACAGGCAGAGACAGTTATACACACAGGGAGACACAGAGACAGTTATACACACAGGGAGACACACAGGCAGAGACAGTTATACACACAGGGAGACACACAGGCAGAGACAGTTATACACACAGGGAGACACACAGGCAGGGACAGTTATACACACAGGGAGACACACAGTCAGGGACAGTTATACACACAGGGAGACACAGGGACAGTTATACACACAGGGAGACACAGGCAGAGACAGTTATACACACAGGGAGACACACAGGCAGAGACAGTTATACACACAGGGAGACACAGGGACAGTTATACACACAGGGAGACACAGGGACAGTTATACACACAGGGAGACACAGGGACAGTTATACACACAGGGAGACACACAGGCAGAGACAGTTATACACACAGGGAGACACACAGGCAGAGACAGTTATACACACAGGCAGAGACAGTTATACACACAGGCAGAGACAGTTATACACACCGGGAGACACACAGGCAGAGACAGTTATACACACAGGCAGAGACAGTTATACACACAGGCAGAGACAGTTATACACACAGGCAGAGACAGTTATACACACAGGCAGAGACAGTTATACACACAGGCAGAGACAGTTATACACACCGGGAGACACACAGGCAGAGACAGTTATACACACAGGCAGAGACAGTTATACACACAGGCAGAGACAGTTATACACACCGGGAGACACACAGGCAGAGACAGTTAGACACACAGGGAGACACACAGGCAGAGACAGTTATACACACAGGGAGACACACAGGCAGAGACAGTTATACACACAGGGAGACACACAGGCAGGGACAGTTATACACACAGGGAGACACAGGGACAGTTATACACACAGGGAGACACACAGGCAGAGACAGTTATACACACAGGGAGACACACAGGCAGAGACAGTTAGACACACAGGGAGACACACAGGCAGAGACAGTTATACACACAGGGAGACACACAGGCAGAGACAGTTATACACACAGGGAGACACACAGGCAGAGACAGTTATACACACAGGCAGAGACAGTTATACACACCGGGAGACACACAGGCAGAGACAGTTAGACACACAGGCAGAGACAGTTATACACACAGGGAGACACAGGGACAGTTATACACACAGGGAGACACACAGGCAGAGACAGTTATACACACAGGGAGACACACAGGCAGAGACAGTTATACACACAGGGAGACACAGGGACAGTTATACACACAGGGAGACACACAGGCAGAGACAGTTATACACACAGGGAGACACACAGGCAGAGACAGTTATACACACAGGGAGACACAGGGACAGTTATACACACAGGGAGACACAGGGACAGTTATACACACAGGGAGACACAGGGACAGTTATACACACAGGGAGACACAGGGACAGTTATACACACAGGGAGACACAGGGACAGTTATACACACAGGGAGACACACAGGCAGAGACAGTTATACACACAGGGAGACACAGGGACAGTTATACAAACTGGAGGATAGAATTGTGATCACACAGACAAGGGAAATAGGGGAGGGACAATCCAACAGAAAAAACAGTGAGAAGGATGAAGGGAGGGAGAGGGAGGAGGGGGGCTGAGGCTAACGGTCTGTGTGTAAGGGTGACCACAGCAGCCGTGATGTCACAACACATCCACCTGCACACTGGAGTCATGGAGTCTTGGGATGCAAGAGTAGTCAGATGAATGAATACAGTATGAATATGCAGAAACACTCCTGCTGTGTGTGATTGTAGCAACTGTGCCCTGTGCATACCTTCAGCATCCATCATCTTGGGGATGTCCAGGTACTTCTCAGCCACCTCAAAGGCATTGTTCAGGTTGGTCAAGGGGTCATCCTGAGCAACCAATCAGAGGGTGAGAAAACAAGCCACGGACATGTCATGCAATCAAAGCGAGGTGTGTGCTGATCCACTCACCTTCCTTAGCTTGTCGTAGTCAATGAGCTCTGGCCTGTGTCTGTGGATCAGAGCGTTGAAGGCAAGGCCATCCTTCCAGCTGTCAATATGAGAGCGAGAGAGAAGAGAGAGAGAGATCAGAGAGAGCAGAGAGAGTCGACGGCACTGCATCGCATCACTACAGACTCAGGTTCGGGCACCTGCAGGCTGACAGTTTGACGGTGTTTCCTCCGACACATTGGTGTGGCTGGCTTCTGGGTTAAGCAGGCGGGTGTTAAGGAGCGTGGTTTGGCGGGTCATGTTTCGGAGGATGCATGACTCAACTTTCACCTCCCCCGAAAAAGGGGGTTGGTGGCACATTTTTTTAAAATAATAATATAATACAAAAAAAGGGACAGTTCTATGCTGCACATACTTCTAACGTCTATCCTACGTTTCACCAGCAGGGGGCAGTCTTTCTAGAAGAGCTGGTAGAGTTTCCTGGAGTGTGTGAGTGATGCAATGTTTGAACTGGCTTCACTACTGTGGAATTTGATGAAAAAAATGTCTGGAGAAATACTATAGCCTGTTCCGGTCTCAGGGTCTGTTGTCAGGCATGACGTCTAGCTGCTGTCGAGGCTGTGTATGTGTGTGTGTGTGTGTACACGTAGGCTACCTGATGTGGAAGTTCTGCACGTTGACGTTTTTGTAGGGCGCAGTCTTCCTCTGGCACCACAGGAGCAGGCCCTCCTTGGCAGAGGTCTCTGGAAAGGGGAGAAGGAGTTCGATAAGTCTATGGCAGGGATATTCAAGTCCTAACCGGGAGGTCCAGAGTACTGCTGGATCTGTTCTCTCTGATAATTCATTGCACCCACCTGGTGTCCCAGGTCTAAATCAGGTCCTGATTAGAGGGGAACAATGAAAAAAGACAGTGGAACTGGCTTCGAAGTCCAAATGTGAATTTGAGGGGTCTATGGTATGTCCAAATGGCACTCTATTTCCTATATAGCGCACTACTTTTGACCAGAGCCCTCTTCCCTATTTAGCGCACTACTTTTGACCAGAGCCCTCTTCCCTATATAGTGCACTACCAGGAGCCCTATAGGAATAGGGTGCCATTTCAGAGTCAGATGCAGCCTAGACCTAGTTTCCACTGAGTTGGAGTGTACATTATAGATGGCTAACGTGTTTAACTTCTCTCCCGGTCACAGATGAGTGCAGAGGAGCTGGGGAAGCCAGGGTGAACGATCTCTCCTGCCATTGTCTGTCTTAGTCAAGTGCCAGTGAGAGCAGAGCAGGCATGTAGGCCAGACTTGTATTCACTTGGCAAGGCGCACTCAACCTCCTGTGGTCTCAGCAGAACAGAGCAGGTGAGTTGTTTTTAGTGTGTGTGTGAGTGTGTATTGTATCTGAGAGACCCAGTTGCATTAACCTGTGGAATCTCCTCAGCACAGCTGTTTTGAGTAAGAGTGTGTGTGTGTGTGTGTGTGTGTGTGTGTGTGTGTGTGTGTGTGTGAAAGAAAAGGAAAATGCCTGCTCGGTTAGTGGCATAAGAACATAGAGCAGCAATGGATCAATGAATATGATTTAAGGACAGTGACATCCCCCAGGTTCTTCCTCAAAAAATGTTGAGGAAGAACATAAAGCAAAGTTTTGTTTTCTAAACCAACCTCCTTAGCTGCCTAGTGGGGAAGGGGGGGGGTGAAGGAGAAGAGAGATTTGAAAGGAGAGAGACTGACCTTCCACGGAGATGTCCTGGATGGCGAAGCGGAGGATGATCGTCCAGATCATGCCCAGGGTCATCTTGGCGTTGCCATCCACAATTTCTAAGAGAAAAAGTGGATATCACTCATTAATACAATAAAATATCAACTCAGTTATGAATTAGCCTGAACCCAGATCTGTTTGTTCTGTCATGTCAACAACTTGTCATAATAGCACAAACAGATCTGGGACTAGTTCTGCATATGTTTGTGAACTTCAAATATATGTAATTTACAGTGCAAATACAAATCTGGCTGGGTGAGGCATGCATAATGCATTCAAGCAATGTCCCAAGTTGTTGCGGTGGCTTTGAACAGATAAGAGACAATGGTTTTGCCAGTCCCCCTGTGAACATCCAACACTTCAACATTGAATCAGTCACTTAGTTTATATCCCCCTCTCTGCCTGCCTCGGTCTCGCCATTTGTTCTTTGGTGGTGTAGGGTGGTAGGCTGCTGGTCTGGGTGGTGGGGGACAGAGGGCTGAACTGGAGCGATGTCAAATGGGCTGTGTGTATCATGCAGTAGGAATGAGGAGTGGAGGCTGGCAGGGCCGTTTGTCATGATAGCTGGAGCAGAAAGGTCACTGTCGCACCGTCAGAGTCGGGCGTGCACAGCCGTTTCTCCTCCTGATTTACTGGCCTTGTGAAGGGCCCCTCCCCCAGAGCTCCCTCCCTCTCCAGCCAAATGCCTTTGCTCCCAAGTGGGAGATGTATTTGGCAAGATGCTGTGAGCTTTGGAGTTGTGCTCTCTGTGTGTGTGTGTGTGTGTGTGTGTGCGTGCGCGCAGTGCTTGTGTGGTAGCTAAACTGACCCTCTGCGCCAATGGACACCAGCTTGACCCCCTTGCTGGCGATGTAGTCCAGCGCTTTGTTAACGTTGTTGATCTTGTGGACCCTCATCTTGCCTCTCTCGGGCTTAGGTAACCGTTCCCCTGTGGATGAACACACACGGACACGAACAGGCAAACAAAATGCAGTGAGCCCAGAGTCCCATGACAAAAACAGCCCTTTCCACTGGCTCAGCAAAACAGACAGGCACAGCTCCTATTAAAGTCACAGTATCACTCTCCACAGGGCTGCTAGTCAAAACAGACAACATCTACAGGGCCGAAGCCATGGCTTACGACCAGACTACTTAGATGAAAAGGTATCAAAAGAACAGGAGACACTAGTACTTTAGAGAGTCTGTTTCTGGCACTGCACTCGGTCTACCCAAATGGTACACTAACCATTACATAGTGCACTACTTTTGACCAAAGCCCAAACAACAGTATATTGGTGCTGAGTGCAGTAAAGTAGATTAGCGCTTAGCTGTGGTAGTCGAGCTTGGTATGTGTAATGATGATCAAGACGACGGGCTGGCTCACCTGAGATAACCTCCAGCAAGAGCATGAGTTTGAGGCCATCCCTGAAGTCCTCCTCGATGTTCTCGATCTGCGTGCCTGCTTTCCTCAGGTGGGAGTTGCACCAGGCTGTGAATGTCTGGAGAGAGACAGGAAGTGAGGTCAGAGAGGGCACAGAGTGGTGTTGGAGGGCTAGGAGGCACTCTTTCTTCTGGTCGAACAAAAATTGGCTCATTCATCCACGCTCCTCTCCCCTATAACTATTACCCAGGTCAATGCATTCTCAGTCAACTTACCTAGTAATAGAATTAAAGACAGACACAGGACAAAATAGGAGGGGGGGGGCTGAAGTTCCTCAGACAGTAGGCTACACGTGGCAGGAACTGCACCATGATTGGTTGACATAATTCTGAGTAGAAGTCCATATAATCATATTCATTGGGATTTTAAAAAGACAAAACTGATCCTATTTCAGCACTCCTACTCCGAGCCTCTTTATGAATCTCTTCAACTAACAGTAACTATTTAACCGAGTACTTTAGGGGATAGGTGAGTGAGCTGTAAGGTTGATATACTGCAGTGTACGTTATCCTGGTCACACCTCTGTTTGTACCACCATGTTAACTCATTGTCATGCCAAACATTAAAGGGCTCGCATGACAAGGAGTTGACTTGATAGCACAAACAGATCCGGGAATCAGGCTAACTGTACACATGACTAAAAACTAGACCAGCACCCACAATAAAAAAATACTTGTGTTTTATCACAAAGCCCCCTACATTAAGTCACAAGGCACTTTCTAGTGACAAACAGTCATTGGAAAACACGTGTTTTGAATGTACTTATTTTGAAAACTTGTGGCACACACTATTCATTAGTGGAGGGTTAAAAATGTTCTCCCCAAATTGCTTCTCTCTTTTTTTTTTAAGGAAGAAAGAAATCCCACAGAGAAGGCAACTGAAATGTGAGCTAAACGATGTTCCTTTCAGACTGGGCTATTCTTTATCAGTCAGAAATGGCATCATAAGAGGACCACTTGTGGTTCTTGGCTCCGTGTGTGTGTAGTAGACTGGAACGTCGCTTCTGTAATACACACAAACACCATTAAAACACACCGATTCCTGAGTGGGTCAAACAGTAGCGATAGGGGACACTAACCCTTGCTCGTCTTGTCCAGTGTCAACGAGACCCAACATGGCACCATTTCAACCCATCTGAGCTACCGTTTGAACACTCCTTTCTGCCCGCCCCACCCTTTCACCTTCTCCCCAAAAGCCTGGTTTCCCCAACTCAAAGTTGGGATCAGTCGACCCTCCCTCCCAGCAGGATAGGCATGGCCAGTCAAGGTGTTACGGTGTGTTGCGGTATGACAACATTATGACAGGGTGCTGGCCCTGGCTCTCCCCCCATTCCGAAGGGCTGCCGGACAAAGGGCCCATTGAGCAGCATGTATATAATGAGTCCCGTCAGCCCGCTCCCTGCCTCCCAGCCCCCCACTCCCCTGCCTGAGCGAGACCCACAGGGACAGGGGAGGAGGGCTGACACAAACATCCCCTGCCAACAATGCTCCCCCACGTTGCAGCTAGCCATCGGCCTCCAACTGAGCAGGGATGTGGCATGGTACCATTAAAATACAAAAACAAAATGGCTAAAAATCACAGTTAATTGATAATTACCAACACAACAAAAACTAACTTGACCATAGAGATAACCAGGTCACATTCAAATGACTCTAGCTAGACACCAATAGCCTACATGATACAAAACCACCAGTTGAAAAAAAAAAAATCTATTGTATTCTACTTCCTTGTGATAACAGAGTTCAGCAACAACAGTAGGCTACTACTAACCCTATGAGGCACTAAGGTTCTGGCACCATATCCCAAACATGATGTCACACAGGAACACAGGTGTGCATCTCTAAATCAGGAAGGGATTGGGCATGGCAGACCTGTCAGCTTTAACAATGGGATTTTACAACTCAGCGTCGCTCAAACGTTGACTCAACTAGTCAAATAGTTTGCCCTTCTATGGCCAGGTATGTGTTGGTTGAGTGTACTAACAACTAGATGACACTATTTTTGTGGTGTTGAAGAACAGAGCAGGATCATTGCCACTCAAGACAGATCCTAGTAAAACACAGGTCAAGTGGATTACAGATTTCTCTGCTCTCTGTCTACAAACAACGACCTGGACAGACACAAAGCAACAGCCAGGAGGAAACAGTGTCAATATTCTTGGAGATAAAAACCATGTTTTTTCTCTCCAAAAGCTACTTTCAGGGGTGGTATGGTATTCCCACCAGCTGGCATGTCCATGTTTGACTAACGAGGATCAAAATAACTCAGAGTTCTGCTGTGTTCTGCTCAGTTTGACCACAGCAAAGGTCACATTTGGTCTTTGCGTCAGGGCTGAACCTCACAGGGGTTAAGGGTCATGTAGATAGATGTCTAAAACCTGGGCTATCCAACAAGGAGACAAACAACTCCAGTCTCTGCCTGCCAACCGACCGACCCACCACCAGCGGCACTCCCCGAGCAGGAATGTAAGGGAGACGCAAGAACCGACAACCCACATAGCCTACCTACACACACATTTCTTCCTTCTGACACTTTCCCTGACGCCGCACGCAGCACCCTAGTCAAACATCTGCTTTTGTGACACACTAAACAGGTAAAGGTGTGGCTGGCTGGCTGCACCTAGAAAGAATGAGGTCGGCTCGCACACAATGTTATTGCACAACCGCCGTGCCTTCCCCATGACAGCATTGCCTGCTGTAATAAAATGACAGCCTACCCAATCCCTCACTGATGAGCGCACTCTCTCATCGCTCACAGTCAGTAACACACTGACTCCCAGTCAGAAAACAAGGCGGGCACCAACATGCAGCAGCAGGGCCAGCTTAGCTCTGGAAGAGAAGCTGGTAAATCAGTGGAACGTCTGCTAGCAGCTATGCCCTGCCGTGTGTTTATGTGGGAGAAATCAATATGGCCTAAGGGACAACGGCTGACGGGCCCAGTCAGGGACATGGACCGGGGAGGGGGTGATACTGTGTGTTCTCAACTGTCACAAAGGTGAGGAAACCAGTGAACAGAGGAAGCTCACATGCTACTGATTATGAAGTTATTATCGTCGTCATTATGATGACTGCTGCTGTATCAGCTCCTGTGAGGACTTCGTCAGAGGCGACAGCAGAGGTGTGGATTGTCCACCTCTGAGTGAATACAGGAAGGGGGTGGAAGGTAGCAGCCAGGTCTGGGAGTCAGTCAGCAACGCCTTGGCCGACACAAAGCCACCTATTCTTAGGCTACAGCTCAATTAGTTAGGTCGGCCTGGTGGCCAAGGCACTAGAGTTCTGTGAGATGCCCTTTGTCTCACGCAGTAGTCGCATGATAACCACACTGTTCAAAACACACAGCAACAGGTAGCTCATTGTGCCTGCCCACCAGCACCACACGCCAGCCTATTTCACTAGTTGACTGCTAGGACTTAAAATGGTATTTTCCTGACAAGCGCACACAAACACACACTTTGAGCAGGAGGAAGCTTGGTTATCCGACACCACTTCCATCAAGTTCAAGGGAGTTTGGCGACTGACTACCCCAAGCCATACATGTATGGGCCCATACGCATAAAGCAATGTTGGAGTGCCGATCTAGGATCACCCCCCAGAATGGGACCACAGAGTGCCGAAGCTCGTAGCACGTAAAAAATAGTCTGTCTTCGTTTGCAACACTCACTACAAAGTTCCAAACCGCCTCTGGAAGCAAGGCCAGCACAATAACTGTTCGTCGGGGAGCTTCATGAAATGGGTTTCCATGGTAGAGTAGCCGCACACAAGCCTAATATTCCCATGTGCATTGCCAATAGTCGGCTGGAGTGGTGTAAAGCTCGCCACCATTGGACTCTGGAGTGGAAACGAGTTCTCTGGAGTGATGAATCACGCTTCACCATCTGGCAGGCCGACGGACAAATCTGGGTTTGCCAGGAGAACACTACCTGCTCCAACACATAGTGCCAACTCTAAAGTTTTGTGGAGGAGGAATAATGGTCTGGTGCTATTTTTCATGGTTCAGGCTAGGCCCCTTAGTTCCAGTGAAGGGAAATCTTAACGCTACAGCATACAAGGACATTGTATATGACTCTGTGCTTCCAAATTTGTGGCAAAAGTTTTGGGAAGGCTCTCACCTGTTTCAGCATGACAACGCCCTCGTGCACAAAACAAGGTCAATACAGAAATGGTTTGTCGAGAGCAGTGTGGAAGAACATGACTGACCTGCACAGAGACCTGACCTCAACCCCATCGAACACCTTTGGAATGAATTGAAACCGCCGACTGTTCTAGCAGCAAAGGGGAGGACCATCTCCATATTATAATTTTTTATTTGACCTTTATTTAACTAGGCAAGTCAGAACAAATTCTTATTTTCAATGACGGCCTAGGAACAGTGGGTTAACTGGTCTAGGAACAGTGGGTTAACTGGTCTAGGAACAGTGGGTTAACTGGTCTAGGAACAGTGGGTTAACTGCCTTGTTCAAGGGCAGAACAACAGATTTGTACCTTGTCAGCTCGGGGATTCGATCTTGCAACCTTTCGGTTACGAGGCCAACGCTCTAACCACTAGGCTACCTGCTGCCCCGCCCAGGATTTTCAAATGAGAGCAAGTGTCCACATACTTTTGCTCATGTAGTGTAGCGAGGGAACCGTGCAGAGCATCAGCACATCCGGAGGGGTGAGGTGTGGTTGCACTAAAATGCAAAAGCGCTGCCAGGGTTCGGTTTCCCCAGACAGAACCACTCTCCAGCCGAATGCATAAACAGCTGTTTGAACAATGTCAGCACTCTCTCAAGGTCAGCTCTACCATAGACAGTGACGCACCACTCCACCACTGTCGTCCATGATTTTATCATGGACTCACTGCTCAATTCCCAAAATGTCATACAGCAAGACACAAAGCAACCTTGAGGGAATTGGATTCGTTGGTGGTCGTCATGTGTTTATTGCTGTAGGCCTTTACCATCTATGACTCTACCTACATAAAGCCGTTCTCCAGTCCAAACTCATGCATGGCCAGAGTCTAGCTAGCTACCATAAGTAGTGAGTACTCATCCTCAACCATTTTCAACAGACTTTCTGGTAGAGATTAACTAAATGGTGGAGTAGTATATCCCTGGGCTGTTCCCTATGACTGGCTCCCTCCCTGATCAAGGCCCCTATATTACAGAAGCCCTGGGCTGTTCCCTGCGACTGGCTCCCTCCCTGGCTCAGCCCATCTATTACAGAAGCCTTTAAAAGAGCATGTCCTGGTACCGATGTCGCTCTGCTCTCATTACCCCGTCAGGTCTGGGCAAGTGATCATTAAAAAGAACACGCACACGAAGCCATCACTAAGAGGAACTCGTCCGAGTGCAGATTCTTATCCAGTGAGAAAGTGTTGTTTCAGTTTGTCAGTAGTAATGACCATTTAGGGCAAACTGCTGTAAACAGAAGCTGATAAACAGGTCTGATAAATGAGAGTTTATCCTGACATCTCTAGTGTGCTTTCTTATGGTCGCCCAGTAAAACAGAGGAGGAGGAAAAGGGGGAAAGCGATTTGGTTGAGGTGTGAATATGATGCATGAAGGTACAACGTAACATGAGTGTCAAAGCCATCCAACATGACAGTGACCCACACATGACCTACACCTCATGTTATGTAATGGCTGTAGGCTACACCTCTAGTGGGGAAGAGTCTCAGATTGTGTCCCAATAAATCTCTCCTGCCTCCTGAGGTGCGGACTAGTTCACTACACCCCACAAAGCATAAAAGCGTTGGATTGGTTGAGGCATGAGCTGGTGGGAGTTACCCATAATTTGTTATAAACAGGCCTTTTCTTTCAAATCCGAGAAGGGAAGTGAACAAGTGCACACTTTGGGAGGAAGGAGAGAATTAGGAGTGGGACACAGTCTGTTCTGCACAGCAATGGTGGGCAGGAGAGTTGTCCCCAGGTCAGGTTGACTCAACTAGAGGAAGCACTGCCTAAAGAGAAGTAGTGACATAGAAGTATTCGTGCTGCAGTCCTGTGCTGTTACTGGCCTTTCTTTAGAAGTGTCTTGCCACAGCACTGCCTAAAGAGAGAGTAAATACCGGGGGCATATTTTGGACTTTGCACGCACCGTAGAAACTTCCAGCAGAGGGAAGCGCTGTTTATTTGTTGATTTATTTATGTAGCTTCCTGTCTTTGTGAGAGGCCGGGTTGGGTTTCACTGAGGGGGCTCTACCACGCGGTTAACCCTTTCAGTGACCTGCCTATGGCCAGATCTTGTTACAAGGCAAGACCTGGGGAATGAGCCAGGCTGGGAGGAGAGGGGTACAGCTACAGCAGTACAGCAGTATAGGGCCACAGCCTACAGACCAGCAAGTCAACACTAAGGACAGTAAGGACAAATGTGGACTGTTGTGTGTCAATAGTAGTGCTCTCAGCACAGACTGTTGCTTAATGTCAACTGACAATTAGCCTATACGTTGTGTCAATAGTCGAGTCTTAAACACCTGCAGCTCCCATGTTCAATACACATACCAAATTACACAACTTTATCTGACCACGGACACAAACACACACTTGACGTACATGCTGTAATTCTAGTTAGTGGTCTAGGATTTAGTTGGGCCGAGAAGGCAGTCCTAGGAGAATCTCTCAGCTACCTTAAAAGTGGTCAACGGCACTGCATCGCAGCGCTAGCTGTGCCACCAGAGACTCTGGGTTTGCGCCTAGGCTCTGTCGTAGCCGTCCGCGACCGGGAGGTCCGTGGGATGACGCACAATTGGCCTAGCGTTGTCCGGGTTAGGGTGGGTTTGGCCGGTAGGGATATCCTTGTCTCATCGCACACCAGCGACTCCTGTGGCGGGCCGGCGCAGTGCGCGCTAACCAAGGTAACCAGGTGCACTGTGTTTCCGCCGACACATTGGTGCGGCTGGAGGCGCGCTGTGTTAAGAAGCAGTGCGGCTTAGTTGGGTTGTGTTTCAGAGGGTGCATGGCTTTTGACCTTAGTCCCTCCCAAGCCCGTACAGGAGTTGTAGCGATGAGACAAGATAGTAATTACTAACAACAATTGGATACCACGAAATTGGGGAGAAAAGGTGTTTTAAATGTATTATAAAAAAAAAAAAGGATGACTGTAAAAGATACACGGCAGCGGTCACAGTGAGGAGAACAGGCCTAGTAGCATCCATTCAGCAGCAGCCCAGGGCATGGCTGGGTAAAGTATGTAGGCCACAGGCAGCTCAGCTGACACAGGAAATATGTCGGCCCACTCTAGCCTCCCCACTCCCTCCCTGCTCAGTGAGAGGATGAGTGCTTAATGAGAGGCTGGGACTGTGGCAGTGGCCTGCGAGGGAATCTTCCAGATTCCGCTCCATAGATCTGCGCTCCAGTTTAGCTCAGCTGAGAGGCTGGGTTAAACCAGCGAAGTGGAGGGAGAGTCCAGAGAGCTGTCAAAGGAATGACTGTCATCTCAATTAGCATGATGTCAGGAATGCCAACTATGTCTATTGATAGCAAACTTCTGAGGTGCGGCTGGTATGGGTCATGGTGTTTTGGGCAAGAACACCGAAAGAGAGCAGTGAGGCCAGAGAGGGCCAAGGCGTCAGAGGCGTGAACAGACAGGGACCTCGCGACTGAACTGTGGTAAAAATAAATTTAAAAAACACTAAACAAGTCCACTTTCACCACTGTTATAAGTGATGCCATAGATGAACGCTACCTACAAAAAAAGAGCCAGTGTAATTTAAGGCCCAGTGCAGTCAAAAACAAATTTTCTTGTGTTTTATATACATTTCCACACGATAAGTTTAGAATAATCCTGTAAAAAATTAAAATGCCCTTTTAGTGTAATAGCTGTTCGAAAAGACAATGTGAAATTTCAGTTTTGGTGGGATGGAGTTAAGGCCTGCCCAGTGACACCACCAGGTGGTAAATTAGTTAATAGACCAATAAGACAGTTCCAAACATCTCTGCCAATAACAGCTAGTTGTCCCCTCCCCACTCAGACCACTCCTATCAAAATTCTTGCTTGAGAAATTGTTTCCAATTTAAAATAGGAAAGGAGCAATCACAGTAAGGTACTTAAAGATGCACTATGGAGGAATCACTCAACTACTTCCTGGTTGCAAAAATTCTAATTGTTCATCTAAACAGCTGTGAAATATATATATATATATTTTTAATTGAACCTTTATTTAACTAGACAAATTCTTATTTACAATGACAGCCTACCGGGGAACAGTGGGTTAACTGCCTTGTTCAGGGGCAGAACGACAGATTTTTTACCTTGTCAGCTCGGGGATTCGATCTAGCAGTTACGGGCCCACCGCTCTGACCACTAGGCTACCTGCTGTCCCTGCTGCCCAAAAGTTGGGGGTCACTTCAAAATGTCCTTGTTTTTGAAAAAAAAATATTTGTACATTAATATAACATCAAATTGATTAGAAATACAGTGTAGACATTGTTAATGTTGTAAGTGACTATTGGAGCTGGAAACGGCCGATTTATGGAATATCTACATAGGCGTACAGAGGCCCATTATCAGCGACCATCACTCCGATGTTCCAATGGCATGTTGTGTTAGCTAATCCAGCAGCTTCATTAAATAGTACTCATAGTACTCACAAAACACCTGTCTCAACATAAACAGTGAAGAGGCAACTCCGGGATGCTGGCCTTCTAGGAAGAATTGCAAAGAAAAAGCCATATCTCAGGCTGGCCAATAAAAATAAAAGATTAAGATGGGCAAAAGAACAGACACTGGACAGAGAAAGATTGGGGGGGGGGAGTGTTATGGACAGATTGATCTAAGTTTGAGTATTTCGGCTAAAATCCGCTAGCGGAACCCCCGCGCTAGAAAGTTTTTTTTTTTAAAATGGCAGCATTGAATCTTCAAGAGACCGAGTCAGTGGGCAAATACAACTGGGCTCCACAGCTCTTGCAGCCACTAGAATCAGCAACCTTAGGCGCCCTAACTCTGTATTTGACATCACACTGCATTGCTACCCGCCTCACACCACCCGTTCACAAACACTTCAACTTGGCTAATCAGCTGCCCGCAAATCATGGGGGTGGGTGCATAGTCTACATCCAGGAAGGAGATTGTCTTCATATGAATCATTAGGAATGATAGTAATTTATCAGTGCAACACCGCCACAGCTAACAAACTTAGAAACCAGAAAACTCAAAGTCAATCTTGGTGTGATACTCCACATTGGTGCATCTAAAATGTGCTGTAAATAACTGAGCTCACTCCAAGATAAGATGGGGATAGTCATGTTTGTTCTGTTCACGGTTTCATAACGAATAGCAACCTTTACACTACTACTGACGTGTTTGCCAAGGAAATGCTCTCACGGCCACTAATGGATCCCGATCACTTTCAGAGAAAATGCCAAATGTAAACGCACCCAGCCTGTCAGGAAAGGAGATAAGAGTGTGCACACTAAATAGAGTGCTCCAGACATCTTTTTGGCAGTTGGCTTAGGGGAGGACTGGGCCTTTCCAATTCAAACACAGACACCTATAAATACATGGGGTATAATGCCAAAATAAATCACAGGTCAGAGAGATACTGCAGCAGGGTTCACATGTTGAATGTAGTCGGCATGACAGGTCCGGAAATAAATGGAAAATTCAATTAAAGGCTTTCCTTCCGTCCCAAATTCTCCTCCCCTGAGCAGAGGCGAGCTCTTAAGGATTATGCCCTATCCTGATTCTTAAAATGTCATTGTGGGGCATCAAACATGAGATAAGGATCCCTTTCAGTCTCCTCCCAGTTCGAGGCCAACGCCTGGAAACACAACCATTGAATCCCACACAATGGAGGCATGCAGACAGACCATAGTCTGTGGCACACGCATTCTGATAGACCATGATTTATGGTAAGTATCCTTCACCCGTTTATACTCTTCCGTATCAGTTAGTAGTCATAAAACTGCATGCATGTCAATTATGTACCATCAGAGTATCAAAATGGAACTTGCCCATTAAGGCATGTAAAGAAATTGCTTGACATTAGAAATGACCTTCAGTGAGTTTGCGGTTGCACTGCGAGACCTTTGAGTAAGTTACATATGCCCGACTTCAGGCCACCCCCAAAGACGTTTATTTGCTTTCCACGTTTTGACCTTCAATAACAAAGCAGCAGTTCAGCCAATAACAAAATAAGCTGATGTCATTACATGGCTCTGTGAGTTAGTCACAATCTGGCAGCCCCAGAGAGGTATTGGCAGTTATCATCGTTAACCCTTTGTATTGGCCTTGGTGAACTAATTGCATCATTTTAGGGTTATGCATGTCTGTGCTGGGTTGGAGAAAACGCTGTCAAATGCTGCCAAACAGGGAGGATGTGTACTGTGAGGAGTCACCCAACAGGTGCTTTGATATTGCTTAGGTCAGTCTGTATGCCCTGACCTTGACTACCTGGAATTTTGACCTTTGACCCTAGATATCATTTATTTTACCTACTCTTTCATATGAGCCCATAAGTTTTGTATGGAAAATTTTGGGGTCCCCTTTTAACAAAGTATCGCCTCTCGAGGCGAGATCCCCTAAAATGTTATAATTCATTTTTGGTCGTAGGCGAAAGGTTTTTATATATTCTCGAGCCTAATTGGATTCCGAACGCGCCGATATCAATTACCTGCAGCCTCTGAGTAAGCAGTGATGGAGGACAGCATCAAACGGGGCTGGTCACCATAATGATGACACAGCCTTCCCACATAATGTATCCAGCTATGCAGGTTTCCCCTACTGTGGTCTAGACAATGATGGGAGACAACTTAAGGGTGTGGTTCCATCCGTCACTCAAACTAGAGAATCTTTTGCTAATCGAATCTATGAGAATTGAGTTGTTTATTCAAGGCCTTTTTTTATTAGCAGAAAACAACACTATTTGAGTAACGTTATGAATGAGACAGTGTAAATGTGTTATTTTCTGATATCATCTGTACTAAAGCCAGAGCATCTCCTTCTCTGTAGTGTCTTACCAGAGCATCTCCTTCTCTGTGGTGGCTTACCAGAGCATCTCCTTCTCTGTGGTGGCTTACCAGAGCATCTCCTTCTCTGTGGTGGCTTACCAGAGCATCTCCTTCTCTGTGGTGGCTTACCAGAGCATCTCCTTCTCTGTAGTGGCTTACCAGAGCAAAAAGTAGTCCAACCAGAGTGGCTGCTGACCTTTTCCGCCTGGCCATTGAAAGGGGAAGCCATTACAAAGAGAAACAAGAAGTGCAGGACAGTGAAGCACAGCTGAGGCGCGAATACAGCAACCACAAGCACTCTAAACAAGGCAACTGTGGTCATCTGAGTAGCAACCACATGAGTGGGAATCAACCCATGTAGACGTCTTACTCAAACTATGAGTAGGACGTTCCTCAAACCGGTAGTTCTCACTTTACTCAGCCAGGCATGAGGTATTTCAAACTTAATCCGCAGACTCACTGCAACCAAACAGAGTGCTCGGTTGGTAAAACCACCTCCTCTGCATTGGCCCACATGACCACTCCAGCAACCCACACCATCAGTAAAGCTGGCCAAGATTGTGGGGGGTGAGCTGTCTGCTTGACACCTACACAGAAATTCTTCTCAGTGTGTGTGGCCAAGCGACAGCACATTTTTAACAGGTTACTGTGAACTTGATGCTGCCCTTGTCCCAGACATCTCAACATTGAACTGGAGTACCAATGAGTCATTTGGTCAAAGACAGAGGATTATGGGGGAGGATAGTAATTTCCTCAAATCAAAATGGGTGTACCTGGAATAAGCGCTGTCCTAAAACAAAGGCAACAGTCCTAACTTCATGACTCCAACTCCATTTCGATGTAAGAACAAGCAGAAATGTTTGGTGGGAACGCTGGCATTTTTGCCCAGCTGAACATGCTTAGGTAATCATTCCTGGGTCTCGTTTCAGAGCATTGGTGAGAGAAAGAGAGAAAGGGGAGTGTGACATTTCTGCTTTATTCCAAACATTCCCACTGTGGCAGGTGTGTATCTGGCCTCAATAGCCTGCACCTCATCTCCTCTAAATCTGTGACCTCCTCCACGGAGGTTCTCAGAGTCAGAGGAGATGTCTAAAACAGCCTCCGCAATAGCGCAGGCTGGAATCATCTCTTTAATAGTGATAGTCAGTCTGGTCTGCAAGATCTGAAACTATGAACGCTCGATGGGATTCCACAGCCCATTTTATGAAACATAGCCTAGGCCTATAAATTAAAGAGTCGTGACACTACTCAACTAAAATGTTTCATCTGTGAATGCTCGTTTGAAATCACCAAAAACACGTTAAGACCAAAGCCTTCTGGCAGTGGAATAATCAATCATATATACCTTTCTCATTAACATTAAGTCAGGCAAAGGTTTAAAGATCAATGACAAAAACCAGAATGTCACAGAGGGGAAGGGGAGGGGTATTTGTAGAAAACCTTTGAAAGGCAGGAACAAAATCCAATGTGGAGGAGAGAGAGGGAAAGAGGGAGCATGAGAAAATGTGACCAAACGAGAAAGGCAGGCTGGCCCAGTAGACAGCATTGTCACATTAACTGCCTCTTCCTGTCGTTGCCTGCCTCTCGCACTCGTTGCCTTATAAGGCAACGCATTTAACTGCCTGTCACTGTGGCGATGATGTAACAGCTTACCACCAAGTGCACCACCCCCCGCACAGACACACCACAGCAATTTTTTTTTAAACACCTTGGGGGGGGGGGGGACATTTCAGACTGAAACATTTGTTACAAAATTGGCTAGCATCTTGAAGTGACAATCCCACATCCTTTCACAACATTTCTGTCCCTGATGTGTTTGTTTGATCTAATGTGTGTGAACGTGAACCCCCCCCCCCCCCCCCCCCAACCCGCCCACACCTCCAACAGACATTCCACAACCAACCTGGCCCTTTATGACTCACAGCCCTACGTGTCTGACACACACACACACACAGCAGGATCTCACTCACACACTCAAAATGGATGCCAAAACACAGGCATATACAAACAGTTAGACACACACACAATGCCAAGATTCTTGCTTAACTATTGTCCAAATGGCCATTGCCTAATCAGACCCATACACAGATGAGAGCAGAATCACATAACTCACCCAACATGTCAACATCCAAGCAGCCTTTTCTAAACAGAAACACTCATCCCAAACATTATGAATACTAGGAGGGGGAGAACACCTCACCAGAAAACACACCCCTCCTCTGCAGTCAGGGTGTGTGACAGGTGATGTAGTGAGAGTGGGAGGGAGCCCTGGAGCTCAGCCCCTCTGTAGCCATGCAGGGGAGGGGGGGCAGACCGAGCCCCTTCAGAACCCACCCGGCACAGGATCTCTGGCTCGACCACAGCCCACATCACTGACTGACTGCGAACCAGTTCACCAGCCTCCCCATCTACCATCCCTCCCCGGGGTTATCCACTGCACCACACTCACTGCTGCATCATGTCATAAACACACTAAAGGTCGACCGATTAAAAATTAGCAAGGCCAATTAATTAGGGTCGATTTCAAGTTTCCATAATCGGTAAATCGGCATTTTTGGACGCTGATTATGGCCGATTACATTGCACTCCACGAGGAGACTGCGTGGCAGACTGACCACCTGTTATGCGAGTGCAGCAAGGAGCCAAGGTAAGTTGCTAGCTAGCATTAAACTTATCTTATAAAAAAACAATCAATCTTAACATAATCACTAGTTAAACTACACATGGTTGATGATATTTCTAGTTTAACTAGCTTGTCCTGCGTTGCAAATAATCAATGAGGTGCCTGTTAATTTATCATTGAATCACAGCCTACTTCACCAAGTGGGTGATGATTTAACAAGCACATTCCCAAAAAAAAGCACTGTCGTTGCACCAATGTACCTAACTATAAACATCAATGCCTTTCTTAAAATCAATACACAAGAATATTTTTTAAACCTGCATATTTAGTTAAGAAATTCATGTTCCCAGGCAATATTAACTAGGGAAATTGTGTCACTTCTCTTGTGCAAGCAGAGTCAGATATATGCAACAGTTTGGGCTGTCTAGCTCGAACTGTGTGAAGACCATTTCTTCCTAACAAAGACCGTAATTAATTAGCCAGAATTTAACAATTATATATTTTTTGATTTCACCAGGTAGGCTAGTTAAGAACAAGTTCTCATTTACAACTGCGACCTTGTCAAGATAAAGCAAAGCAGTGCGACACAGAGTTACACGTGGAATAAACAAACCTACCTAAAAGTCAATAACACAATAGAAAAAAAGTATATGTACAGTGTGTGCAAATGGGGTAAGATAAGGGAGGTAAGGCAATAAACAGGCCATAGTGGCGAAATAGTTACAATTTAGCAATTAAAACACTGGCGTGATAGATGTGCAGAAGATGAATGGCAAAGTAGAGATACTGGGTTACAAAGGACCCCAAAAAATAAATAACAGTATGGGGATGAGGTAGTTGGATGGTCTATTTACAAAATGGGCTATGTACAGGTGCAGTGATCTGCTCTGACAGCTGGTGCTTAAAGTTAGTGAGGGAGATATGGGTCTCCGGCTTCAGTAAATTTTGCAATTCGTTCCAGTCATTGGCAGCAGAGAACTGGAAGGAAAGGCGGCCAAAGGCTGAGATGGCTTTGGCGATGTCCAGTGAAATATACCTGCTGGAGTGCGTGCTACCGGTGGGTGTTCCTATGGTGACCAGAGTGCTGAGGTAAGGCTGGGCTTTACCTAGCAAAGACTTATAGATGACCCGGAGCCAGTGGGTTTGGCGAAGAATATGAAGCGAGGGCCAGCCAACGAGAGCATACAGGTCGCAGTGGTGGGTAGTATATGGGGCTTTGGTGACAAAACGGACCGCACTGTGATAGCAAATTGGATGCAGTCTGAGCAGAGTGTTGGAGGCTATTTTGCAAATGACATTGCCGAAGTCAAGGAAGGATAGACAGTTTTACAAGGGCATGTTTGGTAGCATGAGTGAAGGTTGATTTGTTGCAAAATAGGGAGCCGAGTCTAGATTACATTTTGGATTGGAGATGCTTAATGTGAGTCTGGAAGGAGAGTTTACAGTCTAACCACACACCTAGGTATCAACATTGAAGGTTGTGCAATGTAGAGGTCGACCGATTAATCGGAATGGCCGATTTCAGGTTTTCATAACAATCGGAAAACTGTATTTTTGGACACCGATTTGGCCGATATTTTTTATTATTTTACACCTTTATTTAATCTTTATTTAACTAGGCAAGTCAGTTAAGAACACATTCTTATTTTCAATGACGGCCTAGGTGGGTTTAACTGCCTCGTTCAGGGGCAGAACGACAGATTTTTACCTTGTCAGCTCGGGGGATTCAATCTTGCAACCTTACAGTTAACTAGTCCAACGCTCTAACCACCTGCCTCTCATTGCACTCCACGAGGAAACTGCCTGTTACGCGAATGCAGTAAGAAACGAAGGTAAGTTGCGAGCTAGCATTACACTTACCTTATAAAAACAATCAATTAATCAATCATACATCACTAGTTAAACTAGTAATATCATCAACCATGTGTAGTTATCTAGCGTGTCCTGCGTTGCATATAATCGATGCGGTGCGTATCGTTGCTCCAATGTGTACCTAACCATAAACATCAATGCCTTTCTTAAAATCAATACGCAGAAGTATATATTTTTAAACCTGCATATTTAGTTAAAATAAATTCATGTTAGCTGGCAATATTAACTAGGTAAAATTGTGTCAGTGTATATGCAACAGTTTGGGCTGCCTATTTTGCCAGAATTTCACGTAATTATGACATAACATTGAAGGTTGTGCAATGTAACAGGAATATTTAGACTTATGGATGCCACCCGTTAAATAAAATCCAGAACGGTTCCGTATTTCACTGAAAGAATAAACGTCTTGTTTTCGAGATGATAGTTTCCGGATTCTACCATTTTAATGACCCAAGGCTCGTATTTCTGTATGTTATCATGTTATAACTAAGTCTATTATTTGATAGAGCAGTCTGACTGAGCGATGGTAGGCACCAGCAGGCTCGTAAGCATTCATTCAAACAGCATTTTAGTGCATTTGCCAGCAGCTGTTTGACTTCAAGCCTATCAACTCCCGAGATTAGGCTTGTGTAACCAATGTGAAATGGCTAGCTAGTTAGCAGGGTGCACGCTAATAGCGTTTCAAACGTCACTCGCTCTGAGACTTGGAGTGGTTGTTCCCCTTGCTCTGCAAGAGCCACAGCTTTTGTGGAGCGATGGGTAACGCTGCTTCGAGGGTGGCTGTTGTCGTTGTGTTCCCTGGTTCGAGCCCAGGTAGGAGCGAGGAGAGGGACAGAACCTATACTGTTACACTGGCAACACTAAAGTGCCAATAAGAACAGCCAATAGTCAAAGGTTAATGAAATACAAATTGTATAGAGAGAAATAGTCCTATAATTCCTATAATAACTACAACCTAAAACTTCTTACCTGGGAATATTGTTAAAAGGAACCACCAGCTTTCATGTTCTCATGTTCTGAGCAAGGAACTTTCTTCTCCAGCATTATTTAAACCAAATTGAACATGTTTCATTATTTATTTGAGGCTAAATTGATTTTATTGATGTATTATATTAAGTTAAAATAAGTGTTCATTCAGTATTGTTGTAATTGTCATTATTACAAATAAATAAAATAAACATTTTTTTAAATTATTATTTATTTATTTATTTATTTATTTATTTTTTTAAATCGGCCAATTAAATCGGTATCGGCTTTTTTTTGGTCCTCCAATAATCGGTATCGTGTTGAAAAATCATAATCGGTCGACCTCTAGTACACACTTAGACCGGGTGGAGGGGCGGGGGTTAAGAGTATTTGAGTCAATGAGCCCGTCTCAGATTGATTGACTGACTGACTGACTGACTCTCTCTTCCCCCCCCCCCCCAGAGTCAGTAGGCCCAGGGTGCTAAGCCAGGGGGGGTACCACCATACATGCAGGTGGGGGATATCACAAGGCCTAGTCCATAAAGAGCATGGTAGTAGAGCAATGCCAAATACTTAGATGTGTACAGCTCAGAGAGAGACTGATCAAGATCATACCAACAACAATTAAAAGAAGAGTGGTACCGCGTGGCAAACAAGCACAGCATGAAATCTATGACAAGTATCCAACGTATTACACTGCGACCACAGAACACCACACACTGTTCTTCTCATGGGTGGTGTGAACGCTTGCACACTGAGGCGTTTATTCACACATCTGTCTGTCTGGGGCTACGCTGCTGCAGTTCGTTAGGCTTTCCAGTACACTGCTGCAGTGGAGGGCCCCTGTACAGAGCGCTCTTTGTTAAAATCGCTCATTTAAGAATGCCTTTGGGGGCTTTGATTCGATTTGTCAGAGAGATTGTCTGGTGCACTTCCCTGGCCTGCACGGCTCTGAGGAAGGAGAACAGATGCAGGCAGTTGGGTGATTCCCCAGCGAGTGTAGGACAGGAAGGATTCACTGGGGGGAAACATATCTAAAAAGAAACGTCCCTTTTTCAGGACCCTGTCTTTCAAAGATAATTCGTAAAAATCCAAATAACTTCACAGATCTTCATTGTAAAGGGTTTAAAACACCGTTTCTCATGCTTGTTCAATGAACCATAAACAATTAATGAACATGCACCTGTGGAACGGTCGTTGGTGGAAGAGTAACATCTCGCAGCAAGAACTGGCAAATCTAGTGCAGTCCATGAGGAGGAGATGCACTGCAGTACTTAATGCAGCTGGTGGCCACACCAGATACTGACTGTTATTTTAGATTTTGACCCCCCCCCCCCCCCCCCCCCTTTGTTCAGGGACACATTATTCCATTTCTGTTAGTCAAACTGAACAAGTTCCACAGACGTGTAGGTCTCTGTTAGAGGTCGACCGATTATGATTTTTCACCACTGATAACGATTATTGGAGGACCAAAAAAAAGCCGATACCGATTAAATCGGCCAATCTTTTTTATTTATTTGTAATAATGACAATTACAACAATACTGAATGAACACTTATTTTAACTTAACCTTTTAGGAATAGGGGGCAGCATTTTCACTTTGGATGAATTGCGTGCCCATAGTGAACTGCCTCCCACTTTGTCCCAGATGCTAATATATGCATATTATTATTACTATTGGATAGAAAACACTCTGAAGTTTCTAAAACTGTTTGAATTAAGTCTGAGTATAACAGAACTCATAGGGCAGGCAAACTTCCAAACAGGAAGTGGAAATTGTGGGGCTGGTTGATTTAACTCATCGCCTATTCACATCCAAATAAGATATGGATCTGTTCGCACTTCCTACGCCTTCCACTAGATGTCAACAGTCAGTAGAACGTGGAATGAAGCCTCTAGTGTGATGTGGGACCGGATGGCTATTTGAGTCACTGGTCTGGCAGAATGCCAGTTCCTGGTTACGCACAGTAGTCATTATATCGCCTTGCGTTCCATTACTCTGTAGACAAAAACAAATAACCCGGTTGGAACGTTATTGAATATATGATGATAATAACATCCTGAAGATTGATTCTCTACTTAGTTTGACCAGTTTATTCGACCTGGAATATAACTTTTTGAAGTTTTCATCCGAGTTCGCCTGGACCAGCGCCAGCTTTTGGACATGTGAACTAAACGTGCTAGCAAAAGTAGCTAATTGGACACTAGTAATGGACATTATGGAACAAAACAATGATTTATTGCGGAACTAGGATTCTTTGCACAGCATTCTGATGAAAGATCATCAAAGGGAATATTTATGATGTAATTTCGTATTTCTGTTGACTCCAACATGGCGGATAAATACACTGCTCAAAAAAATTAAGGGAAAACAAACATCCTGCGCCGACAGAGATGGCCGCCTCGCTTCGCGTTCCAAGGAAACTATGCAGTGTTTTGTTTTTTTACGTGTTATTTCATACATTAGTCCCCCAGGTCATCTTAGGTTTCATTACATACAGTCGAGAAGAACTACTGAATATAAGATCAGCGTCAACTCACCATCAGTACAACCAAGAATATGTTTTTCGCGACGCGGATCCTGTGTTCTGCCTTTCACCCAGGACAACGGAATGGATCCCATGCAGCGACCCAAAAAAACGACTCAGAAAAAGAGGGAAACGAGGCGGTCTTCTGGTCAGACTCCGGAGACGGGCACATCGTGCACCACTCCCTAGCATTCTTCTCGCCAATGTCCAGTCTCTTGACAACAAGGTTGATGAAATCCGAGCAAGGGTAGCATTCCAGAGGGACATCAGAGAATGTAACGTTTTTTGCTTCACGGAAACATGGCTCACTGGAGAGACGCTATCGGAGGCGGTGCAGCCAACTGGTTTCTCCACGCATCGCGCCGACAGAAACAAACCCTTTTCTTACCAGAAAGATGACGGAGGCGTATGCCTTATGGCTAACGAGACATGGTGTGATGAAAGAAACATACAGGAACTCAAATCCTTCTGTTCACCTGATTTACTGATTCCTCACAATCAAATGTAGACCGCATTATCTACCAAGAGAATTCTCTTCGATTATAATCACAGCCGTATATATCCCCCCCCAAGCAGACACATCGATGGCTCTGAACTAACTTTATTTGACTCTTTGCAAACTGGAATCCATTTATCCGGAGGTAGCATTCATTGTAGCTGGGGATTTTAACAAGGCTAATCTAAAAACAAGACTCCCTAAATTTTATCAGCATATCGATTGCGCAACCAGGGGTGGAAAAACCTTGGATCCTTGTTACTCTAACTTCCGCGACGCATATAAGGCCCTGCCCGCCCTCCTTTCGGAAAAGCTGACCACGACTCCATTTTGTTGATCCCTGCCTACAGACAGAAACTAAAACAAGAGGCTCCCACGCTGAGGTCTGTCCAACGCTGGTCCGACCAAGCTGACTCCACACTCCAAGACTGCTTCCATCACATGGACTGGGACATGTTTCGTATTGCGTCAGATAACAATATTGACGAATACGCTGATTCGGTGTGCGAGTTCATTAGAACGTGCGTTGAAGATGTCGTTCCCATAGCAACGATTAAAACATTCCCTAACCAGAAACCGTGGATTGATGGCAGCATTCGCGTGAAACTGAAAGCGCGAACCACTGCTTTTAATCAGGGCAAGGTGACTGGTAACATGACCGAATACAAACAGTGCAGCTATTCCCTCCGCAAGGCTATCAAACAAGCTAAGCGTCAGTACAGAGACAGTACAGAGAATCTCAATTCAACGGCTCAGACACAAGAGGCATGTGGCAGGGTCTACAGTCAATCACAGACTACAAGAAGAAATCCAGCCCAGTCACGGGCCAGGATGTCCTGCTCCCAGGCAGACTAAATTACTTTTTTTGCCCGCTTTGAGGACAATACAGTGCCACTGACACGGCCTGCAACGAAAACATGCGGACTTTCCTTCACTGCAGCCGAGGTGAGTAAGACATTTAAACGTGTTAACCCTCGCAAGGCTGCAAGCCCAGACGGCATCCCCAGCCGCGCCCTCAGAGCATGCGCAGACCAGCTGGCCGGTGTGTTTACGGACATATTCAATCAATCCCTATACCAGTCTGCTGTTCCCACATGCTTCAAGAGGGCCACCATTGTTCCTGTTCCCAAGAAAGCTAAGGTAACGGAGCTAAACGACTACCGCCCCGTAGCACTCACTTCCGTCATCATGAAGTGCTTTGAGAGACTAGTCAAGGACCATATCACCTCCACCCTACCCGACACCCTAGACCCACTCCAATTTGCTTACCGCCCAAATAGGTCCACAGACGATGCAATCTCAACCACACTGCACACTGCCCTAACCCATCTGGACAAGAGGAATACCTATGTGAGAATGCTGTTCATCGACTACAGCTCGGCATTCAACACCATAGCACCCTCCAAACTCGTCATCAAGCTCGAGACCCTGGGTCTCGACCCCGCCCTGTGCAACTGGGTACTGGACTTCCTGACGGGCCGCCCCCAGGTGGTGAGGGTAGGCAACAACATCTCCACCCCGCTGATCCTCAACACTGGGGCCCCACAAGGGTGCGTTCTGAGCCCTCTCCTGTACTCCCTGTTCACCCACGACTGCGTGGCCACGCACGCCTCCAACTCAATCATCAAGTTTGCGGACGACACAACAGTGGTAGGCTTGATTACCAACAACGACAAGATGGCCTACAGGGAGGAGGCGAGGGCCCTCGGAGTGTGGTGTCAGGAAAATAACCTCACACTCAACGTCAACAAAACTAAGGAGATGATTGTGGACTTCAGGAAACAGCAGAGGGAACACCCCCCTATCCACATCGATGGAACAGTAGTGGAGAGGGTAGCAAGTTAAGTTCCTCGGCATACACATCACAGACAAACTGAATTGGTCACACACAGACAGCATCGTGAAGAAGGCGCAGCAGCGCCTCTTCAACCTCAGGAGGCTGAAGAAATTTGGTTTGTCACCAAAAGCACTCAAACTTCTACAGATGCACAATCGAGAGCATCCTGGCGGGCTGTATCACCCACCGCCTGGTACAGCAACAGCTCCGCCCACAACCGTAAGGCTCTCCAGAGGGTAGTGAGGTCTGCACAACGGATCACCGGGGGCAAACTACCTGCCCTCCAGGACACCTACACCACCCGATGTTACAGGAAGGCCATAAAGATCATCAAGGACATCAACCACCCGAGCCACTGCCTGTTCACCCCGCTATCATCCAGAAGGCGAGGTCAGTACAGGTGCATCAAAGCTGGGACCGAGAGACTGAAAAACAGCTTCTATCTCAAGGCCATCAGACTGTTAAACAGCCACCACTAACATTGAGTGGCTGCTGCCAACACACTGACTCAACTCCATCCACTTTAATAATGGGAATTGATGGGAAATGATGTAAATATATCACTAGCCACTTTAAACAATGCTACCTTATATAATGTTACTTACCCTACATTATTCATCTCATATGCATACGTATATACTGTACTCTATATCATCGACTACATCCTTATGTAATACATGTATCACTAGCCACTTTAACTATGCCACTTTGTTTACATACTCACCTCATGTACAGTGCCTTGCGAAAGTATTCGGCCCCCTTGAACTTTGCAACCTTTTGCCACATTTCAGGCTTCAAAACATAAAGATATAAAACTGTATTTTTTTGTGAAGAATCAACAACAAGTGGGACACAATCATGAAGTGGAACGACATTTATTGGATATTTCAAACTTTTTTAACAAATCAAAAACTGAAAAATTGGGCGTGCAAAATTATTCAGCCCCTTTACTTTCAGTGCAGCAAACTCTCTCCAGAAGTTCAGTGAGGATCTCTGAATGATCCAATGTTGACCTAAATGACTAATGATGATAAATACAATCCACCTGTGTGTAATCAAGTCTCCGTATAAATGCAGAAGGTTTGCTGTGTCTGTCAGCGTAGTGTCCAAAGCATGGAGGCGCTACCAGGAGACAGGCCAGTACATCAGGAGACGTGGAGGAGGCCGTAGGAGGGCAACAACCCAGCAGCAGGACCGCTACCTCCGCCTTTGTGCAAGAAAGAGCACTGCAAAATGACCTCCAGCAGGCCACAAATGTGCATGTGTCTGCTCAAACGGTCAGAAACAGACTCCATGAGGGTGGTATGAGGGCCCGACGTCCACAGGTGGGGGTTGTGCTTACAGCCCAACACCGTGCAGGACGTTTAGCGTTTGCCAGAGAACACCAAGATTGGCAAATTTGCCACTGGCGCCCTGTGCTCTTCACAGATGAAAGCAGGTTCACACTGAGCACATGTGACAGACGTGACAGTCTGGAGACGCCGTGGAGAACGTTCTGCTGCCTGCAACATCCTCCAGCATGACCGGTTTGGCGGTGGGGCAGTCATGGTGTGGGGTGGCATTTCTTTGGGGGGCCTCCATGTGCTCGCCAGAGGTCCTCAGACGCCTTGTGAGACCATATGCTGGTGCGGTTGGCCCTGGGTTCCTCCTAATGCAAGACAATGCTAGACCTCATTTGGCTGGAGTGTGTCAGCAGTTCCTGCAAGAGGAAGGCATTGATGCTATGGACTGGCCCGCCCGTTCCCCAGACCTGAATCCAATTGAGCACATCTGGGACATCATGTCTCGCTCCATCCACCAACGCCACGTTGCACCACAGACTGTCCAGGAGTTGGCGGACGCTTTAGTCCAGGTCTGGGAGGAGATCCCTCAGACACCTCATCAGGAGCTAGCCCAGGCGTTGTAGGGAGGTCATACAGGCACGTGGAGGCCACACACACTACTGAGCCTCATTTTGACTTGTTTTAAGGACATTACATCAAAGTTGGATCAGCCTGTAGTGTGGTTTTCCACTTTAATTTTGATTGTGACTCCAAATCCAGACCTCCATGGGTTGATAAATTTGATTTCCATTGATCATTTGTGTGATTTTGTTGTCAGCACATTCAACTATGTAAAGAAAAAAGTATTTAATAATAATATTTAATTCAGATCTAGGATGTGTTATTTTAGTTTTCACTTTATTTTTTGGAGCAGTGTATATACACTTCTGTGTATTGATTTTAAGAAAGGCATTGATGTTTATGGTTAGGTACACCTTGGAGCAACGAGTCCTTTTTCGTGAATGTGCACCGCATCGATTATATGCAACGCAGGACACGCTAGATAAACTAGTAATATCAACCATGTGTAGTTAGTTACCTAGTGATTATGATTGATTAATAAAAAGGAAAGTTTATTTCTAGCTAGCAACTTACTGCATTCCCGTAACAGGCAGGCTCCTCATGGAGTGCAATGAGAGGCAGGTGTTTAGAGCGTTGGACTAGTTAACCGTAAGGCTGCAAGATTGAACCCTCGAGCTGGCAAGGTAAAAAATCTGTCATCCTGCCCCTGAACAAGGCAGTTAACCTACCGTTCCTAGGCCGTCATTGAAAATAAGAATGTGTTCTTAACTGACTTGCCTAGTTAAAAAGTTGTAAAAGATTTAAAAAATAAACGGCCAAATCGGTGTCTAAAAATACAGATTTCCGATTCTTATGAAAACTTGTAATTGGTTCTAATTAATCAGCCATTCCGATTAATCAGTCAACCTCTAGTCTCTGTTGTTGAATCTTATGTTCATACAAATATTTACACAAGTTTGCTGAAAATAAACGCAGTTGACAGTGAGAGGAAGTTTCTTTTTTTGCTGCGCTTATGATGCACACCCTGGGCCTGCTGTGATAGGGCCCTCTGTCAGCTGGCCGGTGACACACAGGCAAAGGCAGGTCACACTACAGACAGAGATAGACAAAAACCACCCAAAGTTCTTTCCTCATCTCTCACCCTGCAGGTTAGCCACTAAGAGGCCTGGTTAATAGGCGGGGACACCTCAAGGGCAATCCTCCTCCTCTGGTGAACAACAATCATCACTCTCTATTAGCTCCCACTCTGTTCTGTCTCATGCTGTGCTTAGGACTCCAAATCTCTGCTACCATGTGGAACTGAAAGACACAGATCTGAATCTGAGGGCTACTTCTACAACTGGAGTTGAATAAGGAAGCAACAGAAAACCACAGAAGCCACAGCCTTCCTTCCCCTTTCCTGCTACTCCCTTGAGATGGACTCTAGTAGGAGTCACATACTGGGCTGAACTAGGACAAACAAGCCCATTGGACTGGGTGAGTTTAAATGGGAGCATCTACAGCACGAGAAGAGCCAGTAGTCTTGTCACTTCCTACTAGAGAGTTGGTGATGGCTGTGCCCAAAGTAGCATGAACACCCTTTGTTTTGCGTTGATTCAACGTTCAAGTTAAAGGACAACCTTTATAAGTCTAGTAGATTAACTGTCCGGCGTATCTGTGTTTTTCTGGTCTTTATACGGTTGTCTGTGTGCTAACAACAGTCTCTGAGGAGCTGCCTTTGTGTTGCAACACACTCCGAAAAAAAGCCAGGCATTTCTCTCCCTCCCTGACGATCTGCCAGTCCGCCCCTGTAAATGCCTGACTAGAAAGAGCGCCTCCCACATGAGGACCCGACCACATGGCCAAAATGTTAAACTGCACTGGTTTTGTGATGAAGTCGAAATCCAACCGGCTGCTGGCCAAAAAATAAAAATATATAGCCTAAATACTAAAAATAAGCCTGTGTATTTCCGTGGGCCGCGCTCTAATCCTCTTACAAACAGTCTTTTGTCTGGGCCCTGTACACTTAAGAGTCTTTCAGTGGTGCTGCAGACATTATATGCAAACAATGAGCCAAGGAGAGGGAAAGTGTTGCTGTGGCTGGTTCTCTCTGTGCCCTCTCTGACTGGGTGCAGGGTGAAACCTCAAACTGAAAGACGGCGACATGACTCTGGGTTGGCCTAGTAGCTGCTGGGTCACGCTGTAATATTTAAAATTGCACTTGCCGTGCATGCAACCACCTGGGGCTCAGAGTCAGACAAACACTGTGTGTTGGTGGGTTTCTGCACTTTTCCAAGGGCTGGGGGCAATTAACAACATCCCAACATGCTTAGTTTCAAGACCCTCCCTCACACTGTGCCCCACTTACCAGAGTCTTTAATAATAAAACGAGAAGCCACAATAGAAATGAGGGCCTCAGAGAAAACGCTTTGAAGAGCTGCTTCTCTCTATGACCTCCCCTTATGGCTAGAGGGTAGGAGGAGCCTACCACTAATCATACAGAGATAACAGTATGTGTTTATGTGTACTGTTGACTGGCAGCTAAGCCTGTTCACTCAAGGCTGTTTTGTTTGGTTGTTAACACACACACACACACACCTGCTAGGAGCGCCACCAGCAGGTTCATCAGATCAAACCACATCCATCCAGACCACCCGGTCCCGACACAAACCCTGCGGAGCGACGGTTAAACCAATCAAACTTGAAGTTTATAAGCCAACCCTCTGCATCACTTCTGTCCAAACAGATCTGAGAAGTAGCTCGTTGGGACTACCCTTGAGTTACCCTTGAGCAGTGTTCTCCACAGCTATGGAAAGCCACTGACCAAAAGGATTAACCGATACGGTGTGTCTCTGGCCATGCCTTCCTGATCCTCCTTAGCCCTTCCACCAGAGCCATGTTCTTATTAAGTCCCCTGATCCAGCTGCCTCTCCTCCAGCTGGGATAAGGGTGAGATCATGTCAGGGGGCAGCATGCTACCAGAGTTTGATGCAGCTCAGACACCAAGTCCTGCGGTTAAACAAACACTAGATACATTAAAAACTCAATGACAAGTCAGTGGGAGGATGGAGTCAGTGGTAGAAACATTTCAATTGCGAGTCAACTTTAAAAGGGCGTGGCCCAAGGCAGATCTTTACCAAATGGTATAGCAGTGGACTGTAACTGAATGAACTATTTCACTAATGTGGCACTTTGGATAGAGCCGTCCATTGATAGCATGCCCCAGGAGTGATGACCCAGTCAAAGATCACCTTTAAAAAGTAACTGGTCTCTGGTTCATTGTGAAATCAGGTGGACTGCGTAGCTGTAGTAGGCATTCTACCAGCCAAAATGTCAAGGCTAAACTGTGGCGGAGCCTTTCCAATAGCAGAGATGAAAGCCTTCAGCTTCCTGTAACAGTTGACTCATACAAATACACAGCACGTGTCTCTGAAGCAACATCTTAATGTAAAGTACAAAGTAGTCTCTCTGCACATCTGCTCCCAGTAACAGAGTCTCCCTGTGGCCTGACACTGACTGGATATGATATGAAATCTCAGAACCAGCCTTTTATCCAGACAGTCTTTCCTGAAGGGGTTTCGGTGGATTTATGGGACAGATGTGTAGGGTTCAGGCCAGGGTTAACTTCCAGCACAGATTGGGGACATCTACTGCTGCAGTGGTGGTGCCACTTGGCAAGACCAGTAACATGGGTAAATTGACAGAGATACAAATGCTATCAAGTCAAACCTGGCAGGCTGCACTAGATGATGGTATTTCAAGTGTTTGACTTTAGTCAAGCTGAGGACACAATGAGTGTTGTGGTAGAGTTAGCTAGACAAACGCACTGGTGACTAAAAGCCACTGTTGGCGACTGCCATTTCTCACTAAAGCAAGATCGTTTTCTGTAGTTCAGGTTAAAAGCATCTCATAGTGCAGGGCTAGGCAACCCAGGTCCTGGAGTGGTACAGGCACTTCATGTTTTGATTTAACCGACCTGAAAGACCAGGTGTGAATAATTTAGGCAATCACTGAACTGACCAATTAGCTCAGTTGGTCAGGTGTGGTGCCTGTGGCACTCCAGGAACAGGGTTGCCTGCCCCTGTCATAGTATGTATGGGTTATATAGCCTGCAAGCTAACTTAGCCCACTCCTGCATTAGAATACATACAAATAAAATGCCTAGATCGGTATCTATTTACATTACAATTGAATTAGAGTCTCAGACAAGGCCATGATTAGACAGTGGATTGCAGTAGTGGTGCTTTTAATAGCAGCAGATAGTCTTATGCTCTAGGCCTGCTAAAAGCCCTGCTGAGCAGCACTGTGGTCTGGCTCCCCTGTGTCACTAAGCTTGGCTTTCTCACGGGTACAGACTAAATAATGACTGGTCCACCACTGCCAAAAATACTCCCTGCATAGAGGCCTCGGTGAGGCTTTTATCAGAATAGACATATGCCAGACACACATCACACCTTTGCTGACTGACAACAACAAAAAAGGGACCAAAAAAAAAAAAATGGTCATGCAATTACTTGGCACAAACCAATCTACTAGTGTTGACTGGCTACATTGCCAGAACATGCAACAGGAGAGGGAACTTTGTTTATTTAAATGGAACAGTGTTTATCACCAACCCATGGCGAAACCCCACAGTCATTACTCTGCTATGTGGAAGAAATAACTTCTCTCCTAAAGCCCCCTCCCACTCCCCATAATAATGCAGCCATCCCCTTCTTCACAGACCACACCACCACACCCAAACACACATTCCTTTCTCCCAATTGCCTACAAGCCCCCAAAAGCACAGGGCCTGGTCCAATAAGCACAGACATACCTACACGCAAACAAGCAGTGCTTCAAGTTGGTGTATACAAACACTGTCTCACATGTACAGACAGAAACCACAGACTCGAGTAGGAGAGCTGCACATTGCAGATATTTGACTCCTGGCTCTAAACAATCCTAAATGAGATTTGGGGGTTGATATCTATAGCCGAACAGTGGCATGTTGGCACCAGCTCAGAAGACAATCTCCCAACAGAAACAGAGTTTTAGTACTACTGATAAGGAGGCTACACAAGAAGTACAAGTCAATAACATGAGCCACACCATCATAGCGTGTGTGTTGCGACTCAATTTCAAAAGACCCCATCTATGGCTTCTAGCATGTGAAGGCATTATGAACCTCTCCTCACTCCCCTAAAATGTAGCCCCATAAACAGGGGAGGGGAGGAGAAACAGACCAGAGAGAATGGCTGACACAGAAAAACACAAATAGCCCCCAAACCCCAACCATTTCAAAAACGGGAGCACCCAAAGATGGTAGGACGACACCCCTTGCCAAGCCCTCAATATGTGGCCACACAACTTCCCTGACACGTTAAAAAAACACAGAACCCCCCCCCAGCTATAATGGGCCACAAATGGAATGTTTCCCCCTGCATGCTCTTGCTGTGGGAGAAAGAGAGAAGAGGGAGGATGGGAGAACGGTTACATTCCATTCTGCTCTGTCCCCTCGCCACCTGGTCATTTTACATTCAGCTGATTTCAGACCAGGGTCAGCAATACTGCTCTCAGGCTGATGACAGGTCAAACACTGACGTGAGATCAGGCAGGGACCACTTGACACCCAGAGGCCTGAGTATATAACTACAAAAAAAAGTGGTCAGCTAGAAGGCCTTCATGCAGATAAAACAATAGAAACTCAGGTGTAGTTTCTCTATGGGCGGAGATAGGAATATCCACACTCACAGTTGAGTCTTCCCTGCTTATCCCTTCATCAGCCCCAGTCACACAAACACACACTCGACAAAGGAGAAACAACCGGTTTCTTTTAACATGGACATAAAATCAGCCACTCCCACTAGTCCAGCGCTTAGTGCCCCAATTCCTTAAAAACACCCTGGCCACTTGTGAGAAACCAAAGCAGCCAGCCCTGAACTGACCGAGTCTGCCAGTCAAATGAATAGCTTGGGGAAATGGGAGAGAATGGAAGAAACTTAGAACACTGCCAACCTTGGCTGTGTAGTAATCTATGCAAGGGCACTGTGGTATGGGTGAGTCTGGTCAGGAGAGAAAGAGCATTTCTCTTGGTGGGGCTGAGTTGGAACAGACTGTTAACAATCATGGTAATGCAAACAGACAGGTACTTTGATAGTGCAGTGTATATAGGGAAATGAGGAGCAGTAAAAATTCCCACTGATCTTAAATATATGTTAAACTGAATGTGAGACGAGACCATATCCAAACAGTGTACGAAAAAGTTTGGCCATCACATCAGGCTGACAGTGGTTGAGTTTGGGGTGGCTTTTACCCTTTGCACATATTTGGTGGCTGAATGTCCTTTGCTTTGAAGTAGGTTGACTAACTGACATCCCGATACATTTGCATGGACACCGATTCCAACATTGCCCTGCTAGTATTGAAATTAAAACAGAAAGAATGGCCTCCAACAAAATTTGGGGTATTACAACATGTCTTGGCGTGTGGCTGATTTTTGGCATTAGGTTGGACTTAATTACATGTTTCTCAAGCTGAAATGGAGCTCTCTGAAGTGTATTACATTTTAACCAGTGTATTAAACTGGACTAGACTGAGCAGGATGACATTTTGGTGTTGAAAAAAACCCTTTAGGTAGAATAACACAGTGGCATGTTGGATGTCCACTTGGAGTCTGATTTCCACATACATACAGCAGGCCTAAATACATAGGCTACAATAAGTACAGAATCACTGGTGGGAGGCATGTATTAACTTCATGCAATAACTGGCACAGCAACGGTGAAAACGCCACAGGAATTTGCCCATGGTTCCCCCTCCGACTTTTCTGTAATAAATGTCCTGGCTATGAATGTCACGCCTCCCCAATGATCTATAAAAGCTATACATCCTTCAGTAACTGGTGTTATTTTTTTAGGAAAGAAGCCCCTATTGCCTGCGTTTGTAGGCCATCTGAGTCATTTGTTCATCATTGAGTATTTTTCTTCCTGTGAGGAAACGTTGGTCTCCCTTCCTTTATAGGGAAACCTATTTAGAGGATCGACATCCAGAGAGTGTAAAGCTGAACGCATGGTTAGGCTAAATCAATTATTTGAATGAATAATGTGGTGAGTTAAAACGCTGAGTAATGATGGGCAGTAATATAATACTCCGGGTGACGTCACTCCACTAAAAAGGCAAATCATTTTCACAACGAGGTGTAGCTCGACAGACCCTCAATCATTCCAGACTGTTAAGCAACATTGCCTCGAATGATCCTCACTCCACATTTCCAAGGTTTGATCATAGTTACAAGCGCGCGAGCATTAAAAGGATTAAGACGAGTCTAAAAACCTTTAAAATATTTTCAGCTGGAAATATTTTATTTTCAACTGCGACAGAAAGTAGATTCCAAAAAAAACAAGAGGGCACAGCAATGTTTTATCTGCTTCGACCCAGAACATATTTTAACACTTTCAGGACACAATTTCTTATACTATTTTTTGACTCACATCGAAATTATGCCTATGGCCATCTTGAAAAATGGCAGAAATATCGACTGGAAAATAAACCAGGCTAACATAAGCGGCAGAACTAGATAGAGTACAATGTTTCATTCCAATAAAAAAACTATCGCTGTCCTCGGTCGATTGAGAAAATACAGGTTGCTGTCGTAATGACGCATGTGGAAAGAGTTTATTAGCCCATGTCTTGTTTGACATATACCATATGGACAAAGGAAAGTTCGTTACATTGACTCGGTATAAAATCGTGTTGTTTTATAGATGCAGCGGCTAGGCAATCAGGGCCCAAATTCAGTCCCCGACCTCTCCCTTCCATTTTACCTTTCTTTGCTGTTTCTCCCAGGCCGGGTCCAGCAGCAGGTCCCGGTCCCAGTCATTTTCTTGTTCTCTTGGGTCCATGTAAACGGCTGGTCCTCCAGACGATGCTTGACTATTAGAAGCGTGATAATCTACCATAGTCAGATAGCTAATAACCTACCGGTATATCTAAGACTCTCGAACGAGAAATAGGGAATGTGACCCAGTTGCGGAAACTCTTTGCTTTCAACGTTCCGTCAGGAATATCCGGTCTATACACTGCCAATACTGGCTAAAAGAATGCTTAATCTCCACCCGAGGAGAGAATGGTGTGGTCGAAAGCAAATAGCCGCTCCTACAAAACTAGAGTAGGTTGCCAGGCCCAAATAGCTCATGAATATTCAGTCGTCTGCTTATTATTCATGAGCTGTTGAGATCCTTCCCCCCAAAAGGCTGAGAGCACATTATTTAGTAGTAGACTATAGCCTACTAAAAGTAATGTTCTAAAAAGTATTATGCCTGATATGTAGCCGAATGTCTTTGTAAAGTAACCTAAATCATTGCAGATTGAAGTCTTTGCATGTTGCTAAATATATAATTGAAACATTGTATCAACATTTAGATGCAATTTATCCTGGCCCCTTGAAACGATACAATGTTGAAATCAATTTTTTAAAAATGCACAAATGGATTTGTAGCCAGTATAGACAGATTTACGAACTGTAACATTTTGAGCGCAATACTAGAATAGTTCTGATAACTACTACTTCTATAATATCCATAGAATATTAAAGTAACTGTCCAGTGAAAATGTCCCTTTCAAAAGTTAATATTATGTTAACTCATATCCAAATAATGTTGTTGACTCATTTAAAACTAATATGTGGCCAAAGCATAAATTGGAGAAAAACACTTCAAAAACCCCACCTCAAACTTGTATCTCCAGTTGTATCTCATTCTGTTGGGGTACGCCCACTCCATTCCAACACAGAAAAGCTGCTTTTTAACATGCTTAATAACAAAAACTATTGAAAGGAAACTATTTCACTCATAGAAATCTGGACAGTTACTTTAAACACAAGCTACACACTACACAGGGGTATATATTCGTCTAAATATATGACTCTGCACAGGGACACTTTCAGGATGCAACCTTTTGGAACGTTCAGATAGAAATACACTATGTTGAACAAACATGCCTCTCTTACATGTAAAATATGGAATTGCATGAGCTTTATTCGTGGCATTTCTATCTACAACATTCTACAATGCTTCTTCTTGCAAGACACGAATCAGACAGAGCCTATAACAAGACCACCCATTTTATGTAATATTAATGAGGACATGCTACACCATGAATCATTTAGCCAGTGAGCCCATTGGTGTTGTTACCCACCTCAGATTTTTGTTGTCCCTTCATGGAGAGCCTATGCCACCTCACTGGTGCCCAAATCAATAGTCCTACATGCAGGTGCATCGAAACCAAAACCGTATGAAATTCCCTTGGGCCTATAATTTTGTTTGAAAGCTTGTCGTGTGTAAAGTGGCTTATATTTACCATTCAAATTTGATATGCTGGATCTGGCTGACATGACCAGACACTACATGAAGTAGGTCACGCTCCAACTGTGTGTCCATGCCAATTATCATCAGCGAGGCCTGATATACCATATGAATCATCGCAGGCCCCCCTAGCCCTCTAATGTTTTCATGACTGCCACATTGTGCCACATTCCTAATCGTTTTCTGATATACAGAAATCCCATGGGCATTGGACTCCATCCCCCATTACTATAAGGAATCATTGTGGTGTGTACAATGTCAAGGTTAAATTATTACACATCAAACTGTCATATCCATTTTCTAATTAATTATATTTAAATGTAATGACAGACCTAGATTTGGCATCTCCTTTTTCAAAAAGCCTGTTGCAGGTGAAGCTAGTACATAGGGGAAAGGACAATTCATTCAAAGGTGTGCAACTACACCTGTTCTCCTTTGATATCAATGTTTACTGATCCTAATTCCAGTTATTTTAGATTGTTTAATACGTCTGGGGTGTGTGTGTGTTGAGTACAAAATTAGCAGCTGTACTTCAAGCTACATTTTTAGCTTCTGAAATCAGTCTGACTTATTTAACACTCGTGTAATAATGGCACAATAGGAAATTGCTTGAACGTTTGCCACAGTACCCCTGGTTCTGGTATGTGCTTTTTTTTCACTATTCAGAAAACAAGATCATCCCACATTTGAAGCGGATATTTACACACACTAAAGTCTCTCAGCAGAACATACATTTTTCAAAACATTCCCCGCTGAAAAGAAGTCAACAGAAAGTGAAACAGAATTACAGCATGCACTTAGTTGCTAAAATCTGATGTTCGGCACAAATAATTGAAAGTCTTTATTGCAAAATAGATCTGTAACTTTTCATTTAAAACAATGCTGCACCAAAAACCAGTTGAGCCGGCGGAGGGGATGAAAACCAGTGAGAGCGGGTCAGTTGTACATCGTCATGTGGAGCCACTACAAATCAGAAAAAGGGTGAGTCAATAAATCAATATTTAATTAAAATGGCTATCCAAGCCATTATACATATGTGATCACATGCAAAAGCGGCCTTTTCATTCATGTTAAGTCTGCCGTATTCTGCATGTTTACTAGGCTGTGAGAAAAAGAGTAGGTTTGGATCATCTGTCCTGTATGCTCTTACCTGTCTGTAGCTAACTGATATGGTCCCCATTCCCACAATGTCATAGGCTTGAAATTTATCTGTGAATGGCGCAAACATGATGAATTAGACCAAATATCCTTACATACAAAAACACATTTCTCTTGTATGATTATTAGTTTATTCTAAGTGCACTTTCTTGTCAGTAACACATCTTCAACCATTTAAAATCCCACATCAATCAGTCTTCCTAAATTCCTATTTTCAGTCCTTGTTGGACCACACCCATGCCCTCCCTTACGAATCATGCTGTCCAGTTTCATCAGCAGGTATAGGAAACCGGGGTAACTGACTGTCATGTCTGGCTCTGTGTAGCGCAGGCCGATCAGCTCCAGGATGAAGTCATCCACCCCCATGCCTAGACCAAACGAATACATATCAACATATCATACATATCAACTCATGTTCAACCACATAACCAGTTTCAATTCTGTTGGTATAAAGTTCATGTGGACCAATAGGGACTGAACATGAAGAGTGGCATTTTGGCGCCCCCTAAAAGGCACCAATGGAAGCTTGTCATTATATCATAAGTGTGTTCTACCTGCAGCTTTCAAGGCAGGTGAGACTTCAGGGTACTCCAGCAACTGGGATTTGTTCTTATCAAACGTCAAGAATATATCCTGTTAAGTGGAAGATCAAGACCAGCATGACTGAATAATATTTTCAGACAAATATAACTCAAATCACTTCGCATGCATCGAAGGGGTCGTATGATTATTGAATCAGCTCAGTCACATGATTGAATCAGAGAAGTCACCGATCCCTATTATATGTCCTTTAGCCAATCATAATTAGACTACAAAGACAAAGCATGCTTTAGCCAATCATACTACCGCCCAATCTTATCATATTGAAAGAACAGAATGATTGAAACTGTAAACCTTCCACTGACAGATGGCTTCGTATGGTTTAGACCTTACTGTCCATTTCCTGATCTTGTCCCACAGTGCCTGGAACCCCTGCCAGTCCAGCTGAGCTAACCCCCGACTCTGAGTTGACACTGCAGTCAAGGAAACTGCCCATCAAAAATGCATGGCATAATTAAGGTCTTGGTAGATCAGCAGACCAAGTGAGGTCATGGTGGACAAGTTACCCTACCTTTGTATGTCTATGTACATACATGGCAAGTGTGTAACGTTCCACATTACATAGCTCCCCAAAAAAAGGGCTATGATCTTCAAACAGTCGGCCTAGCCGAGGCTCGAACCCCTATGACCAGGGGGTATATGTGAGCTTAGACCGCTACACCAGAATCTGTTATATATTTAACCTATATTAACATGTTTATTGATCTATATAAACTACTGACCATACAGCCATGTTGAGACTCGATGCAGACTGGTTCAGCCATACATGTATTTTTTTCTCCAGGAGAAAGGATACATCCGTGAGGACCACAAAGCTCTTGCAGTGCTCCAGGACCAGCTTCTTCTCGCTCCCCCCCAGCACTGCAGGCCACAGCCCAGGAAAAGAGCAGGAAGCCACACAGACAAACCGTCAGTTTGGAACAGTTAAGACTTCCTCCTGCAGTGACATCACTACTTCCTGAATGTTCCCGCTGTAGTTATGGCTTATGGAAGACTGCTAAATCAGTAGAGAGATTCGTACAGTTTTCCAGAATTTTCCAGGTGCATGTTGGCAAAGCAATGGCTACTGGTTGACAGATGCCATTATAACAAGCTGCTGTAAAGGGGAAGTGTGTACATGGTAATCAAAGGTGTGTCTTAGCTCCCATTTTTGAGGGACGATAGCGGCCCATTTTTGGAGCCAAACCCTTACCTCCGCCTTTTATGGCCTCGGTAAGCAGGTTGAGAAGCTCCAAAGGTCGACACTCTCCTTTCTGTTGGGAGGTTAGAAAAAAAGTTTTGAAAGTAAATATTGCACATCTTAGGCTAGAATGGAACAGTTCACATGGAACCTACTACATGTGTTCTCACCTTGTTGCGGTGCTTTTTAAAGAGCTGTCGTGTGGCCTCAGGAGAGGGCAGAGCCGACAGGTGTGGAAAGGAGGGCTGCAAGAGGGAGATCTACAGTGGAACACACAGGATGATCCATTTAGTCATATCATGAAAACTCATACTAATGGAAACAGGAGGTGTTGGATTGTGGATACTTTGGACATCAATGCAATGACCTCTACCTGTGTGGGGGAGTTTACTTCAGTGCCGGGCTTCTCAGCTGGCCTGCAAACACAAAGAAAATACAGAATCATACGATTTAACTTGAAAAACAGACCTTTTAATTGGTGGATAAACATACACACCGAGTGTATAAAGCATTAGGAAAACTTTCCTAATATTGAGTCACATCCCCTTTGGTCCTCAGAACAGCCTCAATTTGTCGGGGCATGGACTCTACAAGGTGTCCAAAGTGTTCCACAGGGATGCTGGCCCAAGTTGACTTCAATGCTTCCCAAGGTCAAGTTGGCTGAATGTCCTTTGGGTGGTGGACCAGTCTTGAGACAGTTCTTGACACACTCAAACCGGAGTGCCTGGCACCTACCACCATACCCCATTGAAAGGCATTTAACATCTTTACTCTTGCTCATTCACCCTCTGAATGACACACATACACAATCCATGACTAAATTATCTCAAGGAAACAGTTCCTCCACACCGACTGTGGATTTAACAGGTGGCATCAATAAGGATCATAGCTTTCACCTGGATTCACCTGGTCAGTCTGTCATGGAAAGAGCAGGTGTTCTTAAAATGTTGTAAACTCAGTGTAATTTAGAGAGCCTTTTCTTGACTGAGAGCCGTGAAACTAACAATTATCATAGGTATCTCTGCCTCCAACATCCAGTCATGGACTGGTCCACTCACGTCGCATTGTTGCCCTTTTCTGTCAAAACCCGCAGGATGAACTCTCCCTGCTGATTGGTATCCGCGGTGGAGGGGATGATGACATAATGGCCGGGCGCCAGGCGACCACGAATCACCACCTCCGTTCGCTGGGCGTAACCCTGGGTGCTGATGAGTGGGCGGCGCAAGCTCAGGTCCAAAGAGGACAGGTAAGAGCACTCTGAGGCAGCCTGGGAAGAGAGGGGTGGATACGGTAGGGTACATACACACACATTTCCACACTGAGAAAAATGATGCCACACTCAAATATTCCCTGACTTCTTCCTCCCTTCTTTTTTCTCTCATATTTAGTGAGGCTCATTTAAATCTACTCTGGCTGTATTTCCTGTTGTGTGTGTATGTCTGCATACAGTCATGTGCTGGTGTACCTTGTAGATATCCAGGCCGATGCCCAGGTGGACTCCTCTGAGTCTCTGGTGCTTCTGCATGAGGGCCACTAGGAAGGAACAGGTCAGTTCAGGGTCACTGGGGTCATCGTCCTCCTCCAGCAGGGTCAAGTGGAACTGAGGGTTCTGCCAGAACCAGCCTGGACAGATACATATTTAGTATTGTACATCATCTGCGTGTGTATGTTTCAATAAGGCACACACATGGATATCAATCTATTCCTTCGCTGATTATGTATGACTGAATTCATTTTTATTTCATAGTTGTGGTGTGTGTGTCAGTAGCATTGTGACTTTTCCCACCCCCTTTGGGAGAGCCCCCGGCGGAGATGTGTGGAACCCAGCTCCCATGATGCATCGTGCAGTTCCATGGCCTCTGTGTGGCGCCCGGCTCACTCAGGGTCTCCTCACTCAGGTGACACACCTCCATCGACTCAAAGTTCTGACGGAAGTCCGACACTGCCATCCTGAGCGAGGAGAGAGAGATGCTATTAATATATGTGAACAGGTGAAGTATAGACACAAAGAGAAAGTCTATGAAGAGAGGTCCACTTACCAGAACTCCCCGTCCTCCTTCTGAACCCTGTCCAGACGCTTCTGCTCCTCCTCACGGACATGACTCCACTCAGGCCTGTGGACAGACAAACACACTGTGAGGAACCTGCCCCAACACACACATGTAAATGGTATGATTAATGGGTTAATAGCTAGCTAACCCATTCATGTCACTCCAGGGTCCCTCCCACTCCATCTTTCCCCAGGGGTTGTGAACACGGACCAGCTCCACAGTCCCATACTTCGTCTTCACCTGAGGGAGTGGAGGAGTGAGAGAGACAGAGTCACCCAAGCTGAAAACCTATTTGACTATCAAACACAGGAAACCCAACTCCACTGAATGTGTGCAGGTTTTGGCTGGTGGCATTAGGACACTTTTGGCCTTGGTGTGCAGTCATGAATCAGAGAGTGAATTTGACAACAGAGGCAGGTAGTCTTACATTTTCAAGCCCAGTTACAGAGTAGGCATGTCTGAACAGGATTCCAAACTCATTCCTCTCCTCAAGGGGGCCCTGTGGGAAAATGAACCCACGCATAACATATGTTAATGTCTAAGCAAAGTAGAACAGAAGGTTAATATTACCGGGTTCTGCTCACTGATACAATTATAGGAGTGGGTTTGAATCCTAATACACGTAGAAAGGTTATTCCATCAGAAAGATGGAGCTCGGCACCTATGTTTCATCACTATGTCCCCTGTAGTATCACACACACACACACACACACACACACACACACACACACACACACACCTGGCAGTTGGCACAGTTGATGAGTGCTCCCTTGGCCAGAATGGGCTTGAGGAAGGCTGCCAGGTCCTTGGGCAGAGAAGCCACAGTCAGCACCTCAGTTATGCCCCCTGTCATGTCCACCATGGCCTCGTGGGGGAAGCCCATGTTCAGGGCCCGATAGCCTCCCTTCAGCCTGACAGAGAGGGTCAATCACAACAGGTAAGATTGGAGGCCAGAGCAGCATTATAGTGCAGTGGACACACTGGTACATCCTGGTGTTATCCACTTTGGCCTTACGCAACTAAAGCCACACGCAGGAGGTAATTACACTGACAAGATAGAATGACGTAGACATGCAGTTCTAGACCAACTCGGAGGTAAAATATCAAATCATTGCATCCACAAAGACAACGTGTGTGTGACAGGATAGCAGGAAAAAAAACAGCATGCATAGAACACCAAAGATCGCAGAGACAGACAAACACCGACTTGGCGTAGGCCTTCTCCAACAGAGCACTCCAGAACTCTCTTTTCTCTGAGGAGCACAGGTAGATCAGCTTGCCCTTTTGCGTAGGCAGCAGGTCATCAACCTTCACCTTCTCCCACTCGCCATACTGCCAGAACTATAGACAGACAGGTTTTCATTTTAATCTCAGGGATAGGCATCAACAAACTCCAACTAAAATAGTCATTCACCCATATGTCCTATAAACAGGAGTGCAAATTCGACAAACCTTGACAAATACTGTACAGCCTAATTAGGTGTGTTTAATGTCCTGAGGCTGACCTGGAAGTAAAAGCTGCCGTTGTAACCCTCCTGGAAGCTCTGCCCATTGGGCACCACCCGCTCCAACAGTGGGCGATACAGGGAGAGGGATGCCACCGCAGACAGGAACCAGCAGTCATCTAATCAACAGAGAGCAGGGGAGGACAGAGGGTCACTGGGTAAGTCAAGGGAGAGCATGTTTAGTAATTTGATGATGACCAGCTGTCGTTTACTGTACAGTAGACATACAATTCATTAATGATGTCAAAGCCATTCTGTGCTCTAGGGTAGAACTTTGCTGTCATGACATGGCCCTTTCTGGGTATAAAGTGTGGCATCCCCCTTGCTCTCCTTTCTTACACCCAGGTTCTGTTATCTCAGGTTGTCAATTCCTTGAGGAGACTCTCTCCTCCTGGCCATGCAGTGTAGAGAGAGAGAGAGAGTTTCACAGTAGAACAAAGGAACTTCTTCTACATCACAGAACTTGAGAACTAAACAATATCCATGTTTTGGAGAATGTGTAAACGGTCGGTGGAGAAGCCAGCTACGACCTGGTCCGTTTTGTTTCATGTTTGTGACCTCATGAAAGACAATACAGCCACATTACCATAACTCTGTTTATACAGGTGCCTCCGTTATGAGGTTTGCGTCTAATTATTGTATAAAATAAATGAGTAAAGATGAAACTATTTGTGAAATGATGTAATGCTATGTTAAACCATTAATGTGAGAGAATTGTATTCCCTTTAAAGTTTAACTCAGTCATTGGCCCGCCCCCATGAGCACAGGCATGATCTGGCTCATGGGACAGCCCTTTTCTACTGTTACGAATAAAAACCCCACCTGAAGAAATCCTCTTCAGACCATGCGTACCTCGGTCAGCTGAGGGGTCTAAGGGTGAGTAGAAAAAACCTCAGTATAAGCTAAGGTTGTAATGGTTGTTGAATTCCTAACCATACCACGTGGAGCATTGGCCACACAGGTGGAAATGGTTAAACTCAGACTATCGATCCCGACAGAATAAGAGCAAATCTTTGATACTAATGACTAGTCTGCAGGTAGAAATGATGTCAACCTGACATGCGAAGATCGACAACTGCCGAAACACCTAATCTATAAGAACATTTTTGAAGGGAACTCTGAAGTATCCATTCTAATCAAGAACAGAAGAGACGCTTGGATGAACTTTCCAACAGAAAGACGGACGATTCCAACAGAGATCATGACGACACACTGAGCGTAAATATATAGTGATTGCAATTATTCCCGAATGACTGAGCGTTTGTGCAAAGGATTAGCATTTCAATTAATATAATTATGAACTGTGTAGTGACTCATTTTTGTCTTTCCCGCCCTTCTCAGTCCACACCCACTTCCCTTTGTCCACCAAGCCGTTATATCGGCTTAGCCCACTAGGGAACCTCCCCTATCATTTCCTTGTAACCATATCTACTGTGTTGTTTGTTTATCCATTTCTGTGATTATTTAGTTAGTAAATAAATGATTAAGACAATTGATGTATGGATGATTCATAGTAAAGGCTGGGTTCTTGCAGATAACCAACAATTTACATTGTTTGAAATGAGACGAATGTGAGGTAAAGAATAATTAATTAATTAGAAGACTAATTGATCAGATATTAAAATATCTGAAGAGTTATATATGGAAAATTAAAACTTTGCAATCTGAAGATTTTCCTTGGTTAATTATATTTACATGATTCGTTTAATCACGTAATAATAATTACAGAGAATTGATTTGATGAAATAACAGTCTTCACTTTAATGATGCCAAAGACACGACATTGCCATCAATGGGAGAAAACTTTGGCTAATAAGGAAACAGACAGATCAACCGTACCCCAGCTTATTGTGGTACTGCAATGGTTGGAAACAAGACTAAGGGCTCTATTCAATCTGTAAAGCATTACAGATTCCACAATAGACATTTGAAGGTAATTTCTGATTGAGCAGACATATGCAGTGTTTACAATGAACGCAGCCTCCACTAAAAAGCGGGAACATTGACATTTAAAGGCAATCACGCTGCAACGCTGAACTTCTGCGACGCAGATTGAACAACACCCTAATATGTAAGGAGGCAGGTGGTGGAAAGCCACTGCTTCGGGCAACATACATATGGCATTTGATCTACTTACTCAGAACTCCCTGACACACGTCCATACGTGTTGCTCCATCCACTATGAACTGTGCTGAAGGGCAGATATCCTGGGAGAGAGGGAAGAGAAAGCAAGACACAACATGCCTCTTAATAACAAACCTTTAGCTGAGTGTCTCATTTACTGGGTAAGATGAAGTGGATAACAACATACCAGGGACACACTCCTGTTTACATGATCTAAAGTAGTGTAGAGACTTTAACCCACCTGTCCTCACTCACAACTGTTGCTTTTTACAGTTTGTTTATATTTATGATTGACTGAACACTACTAGGCCTCCCCATAGATAAATAAACTGAAATAAAAGTGCAAAGATACACGGTGACAGGCATTGTTGACCTAAGACTCCATCTTCAATGGAGAGAAACAAAGCAAATACAACATGACGTAGGTAAGGAGACCTTTGTGTCTTTATGACTAAAACCAGCCGACCAGACTTGGCTCTCATGACAGCTTGACAATTGGCTATGCCTTGAGGCTAAAATCACTATGATCTAGTCCTGCCCTAATGCAGTAGTCTTCAATCCAGGGCCTGAACTCATAAAGCATTGTCCAATGGTAGGGCTATTCAACTCTTTCTTACCCTACGAGGTCTGGAGCCTGCTGGTTTTCTGATCCATCTGATAATTAATAGCACCCACCTATGATTCAGTAATCTGGAGCTTGATACCCACCCAGTGGATCAGGGCCAGGCTGGAAGATCACTGCCCCAATGTCCGAGTTTCTCACCACTTCATTGACATTTGAGTGACAAAAGCTAAACTCTATACCAAACATTACCCACACAAATCTAATCTGCGTTTTTTCTTTTTAATGGTGGTTGTCAGTACATGCATGATTCTTAGCACGTCTATGCGACCTGAAAGAGAAGTATATGACACACCCCTAAAAACTTGCATTTGTCATGCATTGAAAATAACTGTCCATTAGAGACACCCGTCCACCCCTGTTGTCAATGCAAACATATCACACTCACAGTGTATTGCAATTATACATAACATGGTATGTCGGATGGTTTTATTAATACACACTTATTTTGTAAGAGAGAAAGGTTTCCATTTAAATTAAGTATTTTCATTAATTATTTTTTATTTGTTTATGTTATAACAATGTCATACTGCGCTACCTTTGGGCGTCTCCATTCCATGGCGGGTTGAAGAATCATATCTCCCATTGGAAAGTCGTAGTCCACGAACAACCCATCATCCATTGAATTACCGCCGCTACCATGTTTTTGAAGAACTGGAGTAGGTTTGTCAGCGGTAAATGACGAGAGCCACCGTTTGGAGTTAAACGAGCTTCCGAGATCTTCAGTCGTTGCCTCTGCTGTACCTATTTCTGCGACCGGAGTCTTCTTTTCATTACTGTCACTCATACCGTCGCAATTCTTTCTGAATGTCCTTACAAAACCGATATGCTGTTTGTTGTGCAGTTAAAATAGTGTGCATGCAGAGAAACCCTTCAACTTTTAAAACACTTGCTCTATCCACTTTTCAATTATTATCCAGGAGTTACCGTACCAACTTTTCTAGAGTCTTCTGACTTTGTAGTCATGAACCGATTTACCTTGTCAAAATGGCCATTGGCCACACCCTCGTTACTGCACTGTAACTCACCTGTGCAGCCTTCGAAAGTCTCGCTTGCATGCGCACTCTCATGATTCATAAATCGTTGCATGACCCAAGTCATATAAATTGAACAAAAATATAAACGCAACATGTAAAGTGTTGGTCCCATGTTTCATGAGCTGAAATAAAAGTTACCAGAAATGTTCCATATGCACAAAAAGCTTATTTCTCTCAAATGTTGTACACACATTCATTTACATCCCTGTTAGTGATAATTTATCATTTGCCAAGATAATCCATCCACTTGACAGGTGTGGAATATCAAAAAGCTGATTAAACAGCATGATCATTACACAGGTGCACCGTGTGCTGGGGGCCATACACCGCTACTCTAAAATGTGCAGTTTTATCACAACACAATGCCACAGATGTCTCAAGTTGAGGGAGTGTGCAATTGCCATGCCGCCATGCTGACGGTTTGTTCATGTCAACGTTGTGAACAGAGTGCCCTATGGTGGAGGTGGGGTTATGATATGGGCAGGCATAAGCTCCAGACAATAAACACAATTACATTTTATTGATGGCAATTTGAATGCAGAGATACAGTGATGAGATCCCGAGGCCCATTATCGTGCCATTCGTCTGCCGCCATCACCTTGTTTCAGCATGATAATGCACTGCTCCATGTCGCAAGGATCTGTACACAATTCTTGGAAGCTAAAAATGTCCACTTCTTCCATGGCCTGCATACTCACCAGACCGCGTGTTCCAGTTCCCACCAATATACAGCAACTTCGCACAGCCATTGAGAGGGCAAACATTCCACAGGTCACAATGGTACCGGAGGGGATGGCTGACGATTTACGTGCTCCAAACCAACTGTGTTATTTTGTTCGTTTTTTTAGCGTTGTTTGTAACTTATTTTGTACATAATGTTGCTGCTACCTTCTCTTATGACCGGAAATAACTTCTGGAGATCAGAACAGCGATAAATCACCACAAACTGGTAGAAGCTTTCTCCTTTAACGAGTCCAATGAATCCAACGTAAAGGATATACTGCTTTCCCAGGAACAGGCCCAAATCCTTGTCATTTGCGTGAAGAGAAGACGGAGAAAAAGGGGTCGGAGGTCAGGCTGCCTTCTGAGAATTCGTAGGCAAGTGAGTAAACCCCCAATGCCATCCGTTCTATAAAAACAGTATGTTTTACCGAGTCGTGGCTGAATGACGACATGAACAACATACAGCTGCCGGGTTTTACACTGTATCGTCAGGATAGAACAGCGGCCTCTGGTAAGACAAGAGGTGGCGGTCTATGTAGATTTGAAAACAACAGCTGGTGCACAATATCTAAATAAGTCTTGAGGTCTTGCCTGCCTGAGGTAGTGTATCTCATGATGAGCTGTAGACCACACTATCTGTATTTTTCGTAGCTGTCCACATACCACCACAGACCGATGCTGGCACTAAGACTGCACTCAATGAGCTGTATACCACCATAAGCAAACAGGAAAATGCTCATCCAGAAGAGGCGCTCCTAGTGGCCGGGGACTTTAATCCAGGGACACTTAAATCGGTTTTATCAAATTTCTACCAGCATGTTAATGTGCAACCAGAGGGAAAAAAAAAAAAAACTAGACCACTTTTACTCCACACATAGAGACGTGTACAAAGCTCTCCCTCGCCATCCAGTTGGCAAATCTGACCATAATTCTATCCTCCTGATTCCTGCTTACAAGCTAAAATTAAAGCAGGAAGCACCAGTGACTCGGTCAAAAAAAAAGTAGTTAGATGAAGCAGATGCTAAGCTACAGGACTATTTTATTAGCAGAGACTGGAATATGTTCCGGGATTCTTCTGATGGCATTGAGGAATACAACACATCAGTCACTGGCTTCATCAATACGTGCATTGATGACGTCATCCCTACAGTGACTGTACGTACATACCCCAACCTGAAGCCATGGATTACAGGCAACGCACTGAGCTAAAGGGTAGAGCTGCCGCTTTCAAGGAGAAATCCCGCTATGCCCTCCGACGAACCATCAAACAGGCAAAGATTCAATACAGGACTAAGATCGAATTGTACTACACCGGCTTCAACGCTCGTTGAATGTGGTAGGGCTTGCAAACTATTACAGACTACAAAGGGATGCACAGCCAACACCTGCCCAGTGACACAAGCCTACCAGAGGAGCTAAATTACTTCTGTGCTCGCTTCGAGGCAAGTAACACTGAAACATGCATGAGAGCATCAGCTGTTCCGGACAACTGTGTGATCACGCTCTCCGCAGCCGATGTAAGACCTTTAAACAGGTCAACATTCACAAGGCCGCAGGGCCAGACGGAGTACCAGGACGTGTGCTGCGAGCATGCGCTGACCAACTGGCAAGTGTCTTCACTGACATTTTCAACCTCTCCCTGTCTGAGTCTGTAATACCAACATGTTTCAAGCAGACCACCATAGTCCCTATGCCCAAGAACACTAAGGTAACCTGCCTAAATGACATCCAACCCGTAGCACGCGTCTGCAGCCATGACGTGCTTTGAAAGGCTGGTCATGGCTCACATCAACACCAGTATCCCAGAAACCCTAGACCAGTGGTTCCCAAACTTTTTGTAGTCCCGTACCCCCTCTAGCACCAGGGTCAGCTCACTCTCAACTGTTGTTTTTTGCCATCATTGTAAGCCTGCCACACACTATACGACACCAGCCATATCCACCGCAGCAGGAAGAATTAAGTCCTCCACAATAGTATGGGGCTTGCCTGTCCTAGCCACTCGGTAGCTCACCATATAAGACTCTTCTAGCCCCTTCTTATTCATGATATCTGTTGCTTTTAGACATGTCTTACTACTCATAAGTCTTAATTCTCACTCAAAAAACTCTGGAGTCTTATTTTTCAAATTGGCATGTTTTGTTTCTAAATGTCTGCACAAGAGTGAAGGTTTCATCGAGTTGTGAGATAGTACTTTTGCACATACACTACCGGTCAAAAGTTTTAGAACACCTACTCATTCAAGGGTTTTTCTTTATTTTTTACTCTTTTCTACATTGTAGAATAATAGTGAAGATATCAAAACTATGAAATAACACATATGGAATCATGTAGTAACCAAAAAAGTGTTAAACAAATCAATATGTATTTTATATTGGAGTTCCTTTCAATAGTCACCCTTTGCCTTGACAGCTTTGCAGCTACTTTGTGTAGCTAACATATTCTTGCTTTGCATTTACCTCTAATTTAGAAGACACTGTTGCACAAACATGCTGATTTAGGTCTACACAATAACTGGTATTATCAGGCTGTATAGCTAATTACGCTTGCTCTTACTCAGTACATTTATTAGCTAGCTAGTGATTAGCAGCTAACAAGATTTAAGAAGTTGCTAAGAAAAATTCTAACTAGCTGTTTGCAGATGTAAGAAACATAAGCTAATAGAACGCTAGTAGATTTATATTAAGAAGCAAAGTGACAACTACATCGTTGTCATCAACAGTGCTGCGTTGACCATGCAGACTGAACACAAGTGTCTCGTGGTTGAGGAACATCAAATGCGCTCCTTGAGTGTCAGGGTGGCGTGGCTAGGTCTGTGTGGAAAGCGGAATAGAGAGAGTGGAGAGAGATGACTCAAGTAAGCGAAGTAAACTAAAAAAATTGATGTTACACACTGCGTATCACATTTAACAAACCAAACATTAAAATACCGGTATAGAAGGTAAAGTAAAAACCCAGTGGCCCGTGTATCAACACCAGTATATCACAAAAAAACAGTATACCGGCCAGCCCAAAAAGGGGGGAAATACAGTCCCTATTTTTGGTAGTAATTCCTGGAATGGACTTAATGTTATCAGACTAGGTCAATGTAATCAGTGAAAAGATCGGCACACTTCGGGTCTGATTTTGAATGGATAATTAACATTTATTGTAAAAGGTTGGTTTGAGGAATATGTACTGCTGTCTGGCTGATTTTTTTATTGTGCATTGAGTGTGCAGATGCGTCTGGGTATCACTGAGATGTGGCCATGATGCTGGATACACCTGTGGAAGAGGGACAGAAACAAAGGAAAATACAGGAGAGAAAACAGGGAGAGGAAGGCAGGGGAGCAGGAGAAAAAGGGAAAGAGAAAAGAATGTCAACAAAATTGTCTTTCCATGAAAAGTCTTAAATCTACACTGACAGGAGTGAAGAAGTTGAACTTTGAAGTTCTAAAAGTGACTACAGACTAGACAAAAGCCACTTCACTGGATACCAGCAAGCAAGACAGAAACTGAGACACAAGACAAGGAAACACTCACTCTCAAAGTCAATCTTCTCCACAATGTTCTTGGGCTTGACACTCTCCTCCTGGTTAAAGATGAAGATCTGCCCTTCCTCATTCTCCGTCCACCCGTACTTGCTCATCCACACCTTCACCTGTGTGTCTGAATGGGGAGCAGGAAGTCAACTGAGCAGGGGGAAGTGGGATATGACTTACAGATAATTAACACTGTAGAGTCACTGAAAGAAAGGAAATCAATAGGACAACACTCTCCAAAAGATATACATCATAAATGAATGGCCTTTACCAAGGGGGTCACCCAGCATCTCAGCTAGAAGTCGATGCTCAATGTTCTGGTATGTGATTCCAACCACATGGCAGATAACTGTGGAGAGAGCAGCAGTTAGAAAGGCTATTATCAAGTTTGTATTGCAATATTATACAGTCAGCAACTAACTTGATTTCCATATGTTCTACTCACACTTGCGCACTGAGTCCTCAAAGCCTGTGATGCCATCAATGAATTCCCTGTTCTCCTCCAGGCTGGACTGAGTGACAGACAAAGGAATGAGTACCATACAATCATACCATTTGGAGTACTGGAGGTCACACTTCATAATCAAGTCATGATAGGGGTTGTCTATTGGTACAGCCGTCAATCTCCAGTTAGAGCCACAATGTACAGTCATGTTTAACCTCAATGTTCTGTTTGAAACCATTCCTTCATATTAGAATACGATCCCCAAAATTCTCTGACAATGACTGGAAAGTTGAGTGAAATGAGCAGGACAAAAAGCAGGTGAAATAAAGAGACAGACCAAGATATGTATTGTGTACATACCCAGAAGGACTGGAAATGGCAGGTCTCCAGGAGGTTCCCCAGGTACAGGATCTGCCTTATGGGGCGCTCCTCCTGCTGCTTTACTGTAGTCAAGGCAAAGCACCACACACACAGCAAACAACTGGCCACATAATAGACAGTAACGTCCACACCAAAACCACTCAATAAGGTATACCGCCCAGGACTAAATGATTGTCTGTTTCTGAACAAATTATTGTCAATGTTGTTGTTGACAGGGAGTACAGAAATGGACTAACTGCACTAGTTGCAGGGTTTATACTAGAATATACAGAGCACCGAAAGGATACGTGTGTCTGGTCAATCATGCACTTGCACAGAGTAAAGTCTGTGTGTGGTAGGTTGGTCAGGGCCTTGAGCAGAATTTGCGACGTCACTGTGACCTGGAAGTAGGCAGGGTTGAACTGGTACCTATAGGAACAAGAACAGCATCTCTGTTATTGATATAGCCATGAGTGGTGTTCTGCTAGACCAAGAATGTACACCTTAAGGGCCAAGTACCTTATGTTATTTTCAGAGGTAGACTGGCTCTGTCAGCCAAACACTCCATATAAATGTGAATTGTTTCTCAATTGCGATACGGTTCTAGAAACATAAAGCTCTTTACCTTCATATCACATCAAAATAATTTCACAAATGCAAAATATACACTTACTGTACACCGTTTTAACAGTCTTTATCACAGTTGCAGCCGACAGCATTTTTAATTGACAACACGTTTCTGGCGGCCTTCTTTAGTTACATACATGTTCGGAGCATGCTAGATAGTAGGGATGTGCATCCCTCCCTTACAAGCACGATTCAATACGCATCTAAAGACATGGGCTCCGATACAGGTACGATACTATTAGTTTGAAACGATTTGGTGCGTTTTGATGCAACGCACAAACAATTGTTGCATGAACACATTCATTTCCCATTCTAAATCGATATCTGATACTGATCGAGCTCAGGAGCTGGATCGGTCTGAGTTGACTTCTCTGAGCTGCCCTGTGTGTTTGTGTGTGTGAATGATGTAGTATGTGCTGAGCCATATGGCAGACCGAGCGTCTACCACTGTTCATGTAAAAATGACCAAATGCACTGACTGTTTAAATATTTTGTACGGCGTACATGGCAATCGGAAAGCTCCAATCAGCAGTTGTGCTGATGTGCGATCAGTTGTGTCCACCCGGTAGCCCACACAGCTCCACTGATAAAAAATATATTTTGGGAACAATGACTAGCAAATGACATTGGTTGTCATTTAAGATCGTAAAAGCCATTTTACAAACATCTGAACGCTGAAGGTGACTTGCAGATGTAGCCGGTTTTCTTTTGGAATTGTGGAAACACTAACCGTGTTAATGTTCAGATTGCCGGGTTGATAACAAAACTTGCCCATACAGAAAAAGCCTTCACCCAATTACTTATGTGTAATGGAATTGAGATTCATGATCAAGGGCTGCTTGCCACCCAGCAGACAAATCGAACTACATATGTTAACCATTTTGTTCTAGCCTAACAAATGTGATAGTAGTCAGACAGTCAGAGGTAGGGTGACTCACAATTTGAGGATAGCCAAATTGGCCTCTAGGTCGTATGCATTCTCTTTAACTTGTGTTTCCACGTAGCGTTCCAATGTTGCAAGGTTCTCTGGGTTGTATCTGTAAGAAATCATAAACAATGTAACATTAAGGGCATGTGTTCAACAGATAGCCGACACAGCTAACAAACTACAACAAGTTGAGCAAAAATATGCATAGAGTCAATCAAGCTACAACCAACCAACTGTCAAATGATGTTGTGTTAGGTAAATACCGTTAGCTTAACGTTACAGTTTACCGGTAAAAGCCTGTGTACCTAAATAGCTAACGTTAGCTTACAAGTAGCATTGGGTAAAACAAAGATCTGACACAAACACGTCGTTAGATGTTGGAGATGTCTAATTAATGACCCCAACAGCTAACTGTAACTTTCTATATAATGTCAAACAATCAAATGTAGCTAGCATTACGTAGTAGCAGCACGCAAACTGAATGGGCTAGCTAAGCTAGTATTTGTCAAACAAGTCTGCATACCTATCAATTCCTCGTAAGAGCTTTCCCACGTTGGCTCTCATCTGCTCGAATGAAGACGCCATTTAATCCAAACTCGTATTGCGGTCTTTTTGGTGCTAAATTTGAGAAAATCCGCACGTGGACCGAGAAGTGGAAAAGCGAGTGAGTGGAGCGTAAATGTCTTGGAACGGAAAGGGATGTGGTGACTTGACGTAAACAGGAAGTTAGTTTACTGACGGACCACTAGTTAGAAACTGCAGAACATGTCGCTGAAATATGCATTGGAGACAGCATATGATCAACAAATCAGTATGTTTAATTTGTGAACATATAGACGAATGGCCGAATATATGCACTATAATTATCATTGACGAGCGTTTCGAATGACGTGAATGCACCGAGGAGCCCGAATGTGATGGTTTTACTACCACTAGACTGAAACCAATTTGGTTCCTGGTTCCTACCCAAACAAAATGACTGCTGCATTGTAAATTGACTGCCTCCTATTGTTGTGATGGAGTATGAACTATTAAGATAAATATATTGGTTGCTGTAAAAACAGTATATTTAGTATTGCTCTCACATTGTAATATGTTATATAGTTACAGGGTTTTGCTAATTAGCAAATCAACCTTCATTTGTTTATTTTACCTGAGAACACATTCTCATTTACAGGGGAACAGTTACAGGATGAATGAGCCAATTGTAAACTGGGGATGATTAGGTGATGGTATGAGGGTCAGATTAGGAATTTAACCAGGACACCAGGGTTAACACCCCTACTCTTTTGATAAGTGCCATGGGATCTTTAGTGACCACAGAGAGCCAGGACACCCATTTAACATCCCATCCAAAATACAGCACCCTACACAGGGTAATGGCCCCCATCACTGCCCCAGGGTATTGGGATTTTTATTTTATTTTTTTGAGCAGTGGAAAGGGTGCCTCCTACTGGCCCCCCAACACCACTTCCAGCAGCATCTGGTCTCCCATCCAGGACCAAACCTGCTTAGCTTCAGAAGCAAAGCAGCAGTGGGATGCAGGGTGGTAAACTGCTGTTGGGATCATCAGCTAGATCCAGCAGGGGACAGATTTTTTCTTGAGGGGATGCTCAGGAGGCCGGTACAGCATTACAAATTATTTGTAGACTGCAATTTGACTGCAAGAATCCCAAACATATATAATATTTGACTAAAACATAATCATTTCAATCCTTGCTTACATTTGTATACAATCACTTATAGTGTCTCTAATATGCGTGGGAATACTTGGGAAAAGATTTCCAAAAAGTAAATAATTTGGAGGTGATTTCCTGATGTTTTTACAGTATTTTATGTCCAACAATGAACATTTGAAAAAATACAAATGTGTATTTATTTTTGCTCAGAAAACCATTGGTTTCCAGTTGGGGAACACTGTGCTAGTGCATGTGGTATGTGATATAGCCTGTGCCTAATGCAACAGTGATCTATTTTTCAGTGGTGATGTGTGGTTTCTAGGAGACTGCACAAGTGCAAGACATTACTTCCTTTTATGGCCAAACCTTTAAATGACATAGGCATCGACTTATCTCTCTGCCTTATCTCTCTGCCTTGAAACTCCATTATAAAGTGACATTTCTATTATCAGTTAGTGCACACTGTCATATGCGTATCACAACTAACGCCAAATAGTCTAATTTCAAACCTGATCATCAGCCGTACTATCCCATAGGCCTTAATTGCCCTTTCGTTATTTTAATGAAGGTTATCTGTGGTTGCTTTCTATATGCCTATGGCAAACACCAGTGGGTGTTTGTGTGCTATGGCCTTTGACAGACACACTTTGGGCTTTCTTGTATGCTCAGACACGCGCACACACTTCCACACACATCATCATACGCTGCTGCTACTCTGTTCTTTATTTTACTCATATTATGATCTATCCTGATGCATAGTCACTTAACCCTGCCTTTGTGGACATATCTACCTCAAATACCCTGCACAGTGATCTGGTACTGGTACTTCCTGTATATAGCTCCACAGTGATCTGGTACTGGTACTTCCTGTATATAGCTCCACAGTGATCTGGTACTGGTACTTCCTGTATATAGCTCCACAGTGATCTGGTACTGATACTTCCTGTATATAGCTCCATTCTTGTGTATTTTATTCCTCTTGTGTTAATTATTATGATTTTTAACTCTGCATAGTTGGGGAGGGCTCAGGGCTCGTAACTAAGCATTTCACAGTCAAGTCTACACCCGTTGTATTTGGCGCATGTGACAACATTTGATTTGACAATATTATGCGATAAAGCCTGCTGTCATTCTAACAACAGTATGTGCATATTATTGTACAATGTTTTTAGTGCTCTCAGCAGGTCCAGAAAAGGTTTTCTCTCTTTTGATTTCTTACTCATTTCTTATCACCAATACTGGAGCAATGTGATGCCTTTGACTTATGTCCTTTGGTAGTCAGTGAGTCAGAGAATTCAATCAATATTCAATCAGTATGCGTCAGAATGTTTTTTTCAAGTTTCCTCATTGGAAGTAATATTTTAGATAATGAACGCTACCACTCTGAAGCATGGCAAATAATGGTTTAATGTTTAACACTGTTCTTGTTTCTCATGTGTATCGACATGCTACTGTTGCTCTACAGGAAGTCAGGCCATTATAAATGGCTCCAAACGAGAGCAGTGTTGCAGATTTGTAGCTCACACCTCTGCAGGCTTGCCCAAGTGACAAGAAAGAACCCACACAGAAAACCGAGTAGCGCAGCTGCACGCACGCACGCACGCACGCACACACACACACACACACACACACACACACACACACAAATAATGTAAAACAGCCAATGGTGAAACTAAGTCTCATTCCCTCTCTCTCTCTCTCTCTCTCTGTCTCTCTCTCTTTCTCTCTTTCATACACTCATACCTTCACAGACATACACCCAACAGGAAATAAAACCAGAGTAAATGTAAATGAGGGGGGTTTAAGTGGGGAGTGAAGAAGGAAGGTGAGAGAGAGTGTGGTGTGGTGTTTGTTCGCCTCAGCCGGAACAGCAGTCAGTGGAGGGAGTTTGCGTCTGTGTGTGTGTTTGTGCCATGCCCCAGGAGTAATGGACTCCCAGAACCGGGCTGCACTGGACATCTCCACCCGGAACCCCCAGGAGGACTTTGAGATTCTGCTCCGGGTCGGTGGAGGCACCTATGGCGAAGTTTACAAGGTCAGAGATTAAAACAACTCACAGCCAGGACATTTTCAGAGAGTTTTATGCTACCTTGTTGTTGTGCTTTTAACTTTTTTTGTCATGCGTCTAATGGTGGCCTGTGTTTCGAATGTCAATAGTCTGATTAACAGTAACATTTTCCCATTTAAGATTGTATTTGTGGGGGCAGGCAATGGTTTGATTTCATGTAGGCCTAAATCATGTCTCAAGTAAATTAACCTTGTTGGATTATTTCATTCACATTCTCAGGGAATTTAGACTTCGATTTTTTTGTAATTCCTGTTAAGTGGTTTTAGAAAAATAGATTTTAGATTAACTTTTTTTCATATACAGGTTTCCTTTGTCTCTTCATCTTTCACTTTTGGTTAATGAATATGGCCCTTTGTATTACATTAAAGCACACTTCAATCACTCTTGCTTTATCTCAGTTCTGTTTCCTCAAATAGTGAAAGATTGGCTCATAGCTCACCAGGGAAAAGAGGTTGATCTGTTGTCTTTCTTCAGGTAACTAAGTCCTATACTCTTACCATGAGGTCAGTTGTGTTTACCTCTCACAGCTCAACCCCAGCCAGTTACACTGTGGCTTTGTATGTAGCAGTTTTGTTCATGGGCAGAATGTCTTCTCTGTCAGTAACTGTGTTGGAACAAGACAAACTCTCACAGCTCTGGAGAATTCACCGTCCTAAAGACACATTTATTGTGACCACATTAGATACACAATGTGTTCACCTTGAATCAGGAGAGGTGCGTAAAGGATGTGACCAGTAAGTGAGTTGGAACATCACATCCATTAAAACAAATACAGAATCTTAATCATTGATATGCATGGATGTTGGGAGGCAATATCAAACTGTATCCTGCAGTACCACTTGTTTTCTACAAGTTGCAAGGACACATTCTATTTCTTGAGTAAGTCATATTATCGCCAGTCACAGAACTTTGCAGAAATGCAGTGTGCTTTGCACCTGTTTGAACACCACATGATGAGTGTGCTATTCTGCACCAGCCCTGATCATTTCATTCAGTTGCTACGTGCCTTCTCTGTGCTGGACGCTAATGCTACAGTATAGGAACATTTGGTGCAAATTGTGTATCTTATGTGGAATGTATACCCCTTTCCAGGATCCTGATACACTCTACAATGTCAATAATGGTATTGTAGAAAAATGACAAAGATTTTACAATATCATGAGTGGCCTTACTGAACGAGCATAGGCAGAGTATGCCAGCTGCTGTGTTCAGGAGCTTGCCCACTGTACATCTGACTGATGCAAAGTCTGAGGGATATGGAGCTCACTTCCTCTCCAGAGAGAAACGGAGGCCATCGATAGATTCTGCTCTATTTTCACAGTACTTTGCATTTTTTCAACAACTTATGGTAGCAATGTCTGCAAACAGTTTTTTTCTGCAAAGTGAATAAATACACATTCAAAGCACTGAAGCCACAAGGGCTTTCACAATAATACACTCACCCACAGGCACATACACACAAGCCGACACACATAGACACACACAAACACACACACTTATTCACTCTCTAAGGCCTATGTGTTGATTCAACAAGCAGACAGAACACTGATGGAGACCTGCAGATGCGGCACTTTGCTTACCCACAGTGTCAAGGAAACAGGCCAGCCTTGAGTGAGCGTTTTGTATTTTTTTAAATTATACCTTTATTTAACTAGCATGTGGGGAAGAGGAAGAACATGTTTGGTTTGCATGCTGTCTACGTTAAGTGTCTGGAGGGGCTGAGGTGGGGGGCGGTCAAGGAAAGAAAAATAAACACCAGAAAAATACCTGGACTTCTGCCAATGTTTGTCAATGTCTCATACAGTGCCTTGCGAAAGTATTCGGCCCCCTTGAACTTTGCGACCTTTTGCCACATTTCAGGCTTCAAACATAAAGATATAAAACTGTATTTTTTTGTGAAGAATCAACAACAAGTGGGACACAATCATGAAGTGGAACGATATTTATTGGATATTTCAAACTTTTTTAACAAATCAAAAACTGAAAAATTGGGCGTGCAAAATTATTCAGCCCCTTTACTTTCAGTGCAGCAAACTCTCTCCAGAAGTTCAGTGAGGATCTCTGAATGATCCAATGTTGACCTAAATGACTAATGATGATAAATACAATCCACCTGTGTGTAATCAAGTCTCCGTATAAATGCACCTGCACTGTGATAGTCTCAGAGGTCCGTTAAAAGCGCAGAGAGCATCATGAAGAACAAGGAACACACCAGGCAGGTCCAAGATACTGTTGTGAAGAAGTTTAAAGCCGGATTTGGATACAAAAAGATTTCCCAAGCTTTAAACATCCCAAGGAGCACTGTGCAAGCGATAATATTGAAATGGAAGGAGTATCAGACCACTGCAAATCTACCAAGACCTGGCTGTCCCTCTAAACTTTCAGCTCATACAAGGAGAAGACTGAGCGGAGATGCAGCCAAGAGGCCCATGATCACTCTGGATGAACTGCAGAGATCTACAGCTGAGGTGGGAGACTCTGTCCATAGGACAACAATCAGTCGTATATTGCACAAATCTGGCCTTTATGGAAGAGTGGCAAGAAGAAAGCCATTTCTATAAGATATCCATAAAAAGTGTTGTTTAAAGTTTGCCACAAGCCACCTGGGAGACACACCAAACATGTGGAAGAAGGTGCTCTGGTCAGATGAAACCAAAATTGAACTTTTTGGCAACAATGCAAAACGTTATGTTTGGCGTAAAAGCAACACAGCTGAACACACCATCCCCACTGTCAAACATGGTGGTGGCAGCATCATGGTTTGGGCCTGCTTTTCTTCAGCAGGGACAGGGAAGATGGTTAAAATTGATGGGAAGATGGATGGAGCCAAATACAGGACCATTCTGGAAGAAAACCTGATGGAGTCTGCAAAAGACCCGAGACTGGGACGGAGATTTGTCTTCCAACAAGACAATGATCCAAAACATAAAGCAAAATCTACAATGGAATGGTTCAAAAATAAACATATCCAGGTGTTAGAATGGCCAAGTCAAAGTCCAGACCTGAATCCAATCGAGAATCTGTGGAAAGAACTGAAAACTGCTGTTCACAAATGCTCTCCATCCAACCTCACTGAGCTCGAGCTGTTTTGCAAGGAGGAATGGGAAAAAATGTCAGTCTCTCGATGTGCAAAACTGATAGAGACATACCCCAAGCGACTTACAGCTGTAATTGCAGCAAAAGGTGGAGCTACAAAGTATTAACTTAAGGGGGCTGAATAATTTTGCACGCCCAATTTTTCAGTTTTTGATTTGTTAAAAAAGTTTGAAATATCCAATAAATGTCGTTCCACTTCATGATTGTGTCCCACTTGTTGTTGATTCTTCACAAAAAAATACAGTTTTATATCTTTATGTTTGAAGCCTGAAATGTGGCAAAAGGTCGCAAAGTTCAAGGGGGCCGAATACTTTCGCAAGGCACTGTATGTTCATTATCGTGGCAAGTTGTTCTTGCTGGGCTACAACATGAAGCTCAGTAATTGAAAGAGCTGTGGGGTTTTATGTGTTTGTAACTTTGTACTTCTGCTTCGGCACGCTGTTCTATGAAAGCAGAATACTTTTTTTTGGGTACACATTTAGCTAAGACTCTTTTTTCAACTTCAACTCCTATCCTCTATCTAGGTTAAAACCATTTCACTTTTTAATAGCACCCGTTTTGATTTGAATTAAACCTTCCAGACATGCAGTATTTGCCCATTGTAGAAGTCGTCATAAAAGTGACTTTTTGGACCTGAATGCCAAAACATTCAAGAATAAAGGTGCTCAAAGTTGACCTATTTTGTATACCCCACCATACCATGAGACAGTGATCACTGGAAAAGATAAACAGTTGAGATTTATTTCATTTAAAAGCTTATGAACAGGTTTGTCAAACGGTTTTGTAATTCCTTGATAAAAACTGTTTTTATAACAATTTAATATTTTGATAACCTTAAATGTAAATGATCTAAAAAAAACATGTACATCTTTTTTTTTCTTCTTCTCATATTTGCATATGTTGTAGCTTAGATCCTGTTTAACATCATCTGAGGTGTTTGTGTTGTGCCCGCCATCAGTTGAGGCACAACATGCTCCTGAATACAGGGTAGGTGTCAAGTTTTGGCTGATAAATGTACTAAAATGGGAATAAAATAGAAATGTCTACTTTCAAATGGTACCACAAAGATGGTTGGAGGTCCACACATCATAGAATACAGTTTTTTAAAAATGTTATATACTTACGTCAATCCTCCATAGGAAAGTATTGAAATCCTAGAAATATAGATGATAGAATAGACATTTAAGTTGACATTCGACCATGGGTGGACCAGCGGCCATCTTTGTGGTAGTAATTAGAAGTAGAAATGTAAATTCTATTTAAATGTCAATGGTGGACCAGCTAAATTGCAGTGGTCTGAAGGGGTAGGTCCATTCTATGAAACATTTTTTCAATGATTGAAATTATACCCACCCTGTATTCAAGAGCATGTTGTTTCTCAACCGATGGTGGGATCAACAAAAAAAACCTCAGATGATGTATGGTAGGGTTTTAGCTACTACATATGGAAATATGAAACAAATCTGAGTTCATGTGTTTTTCGATAATTGACACTAAACGAAAATGTATGTCATAATCTTAATTGAAAAAAACATTTTCCAAGAAGTTCTAAAATAGTTTGACAACCTTGTTAGTAAGCTTTTAAATGACATAAAATTCCACCGTTTATCTTTTCCAGTGATGAAGACATGGATGACTCATAGTATGGTGGGGTATGCCAAATTTGAGCACCTCTATCTCCTGAATGTTTTGGAACTCAGGTCCAAAAAGTATCTTTCTGACCACTTCTTCCATGGGCAAACATGTATGGATACTTTCAAAAAGTGGTTCAATTCAAATGGATTTACCCTCTATGGAAGTAGACTTGTTTTGTTTGTAAGCAGGGATCCTACTGATGTGACATTCAGAAGAACTACTTACACAATCTCAAGTTCTCGATGCAATACAATTTATCCCACAGGCTCAAATGCATTGACTCGTCATGTACCAAACTAAAAAGGACAGGATAAGGTTGAGTTTCCAATAAAATGCACTGACATGCTGTACCAGGTGCAATCTTTGGCAACAGGCCAGAAAGTGAAAATAAAGAAGTGAGAGAGTCATTGGTATTTATAGTATCTACACTTCACGAGAAATAGTGTGTGTATGGGTGTGTCTGTGTGTGTGTGTGTGTGTGTGTGTGTGTGTGTGTGTGTGTGTGTGTGTGTGTGTGTGTGTGTGTGTGTGTGTGTGTGTGTGTGGACTTGTGTGGACGTGTTTAACTAGACTTGTAGAAGTCCCCACAAGAATAGTAAACAAAAAAAATTGAACCAACTGGGGACATTTTGTTGGTCCCCACAAGGTCAAATGCTATTTCTAGGAAGTTGAGGGTTAACGTTAGAATTATGTTAGGGTTAGAATTAGGTTTAGGGTTAGGGTTAGGAGCTAGGGTTAGTTTTAGAGTTAGGAGCTAGGGTTAAGGTTTTTGGGTTAGGGTTAGGCTTAAGGTTAGGGTTAGGGGTTAATGAAAATAGGATTTTGAATGGAACTGAATTGTATGTCCCCACGAGGTTAGCTGCTCAAGACTTACACTGTAATGGTAAATGGTGACACGTGACCTTTAAGAGTGTCCCTGTGTTTGAACTTTCTGAACTCATAACATAACTTCCTCCCAGTGGTACTTCACAAAGTAGAACCTCTTACTTTTTGTTTGGCTGAATTCTTTCTTTTACTCCTCCGCCCAAAACATCTTCTGCATTCGCCTATTTTTATAGATTTAATTTGAGGGATCATAAGTCACTCATCATTATCGACTGCTGCGCTTCTTAAGACATTTATCCTCTATGAGTATAAGAGCTGGTGAGTGTCTGCATCTGTGTGGTGTCAATCTGTCAATAATGTCAGTGACGTCACCATGGAAACGGCCTGACTTCGATCACAATGTTTCCAGTGGTCTGTGAGAGGAGCACTGTTTGTTTTGTGGCTTTCCTTCAGTGACCATCTCTCTCCACTCAACCCAGCCCCCCGCCAGCTAACCCCGCCCTATTGTCTGCCTACTTTCCACTGTGCACACCCAGGGGCTTCAGTTGAAGTCGGAAGTTTACATACACTTAGGTTGGAGTCATTAAAACTTGTTTTTCAACCACTCCACAAATTTCTATAGTTTGTTAACAAACTAAAGTTTTGGCAACTCGTTTAGGACATCTACCTTTTGCATGACACAAGTAATTTTTCCAACAATTGTTTACAGACAGATTATTTTACTTATAATTCACTGTATCACAATGCCAGTGGGTCAGAAGTTTACATACACTACGTTGACTGTGCCTTTTAAACAGCTTGGAAAAATCCAGAAAATGATGTCATGGCTTTAGAAGCTTCTGATAGGCTAATTGACATAATTTGAGTCAATTGGAGGTGGACCTGTGGATGTATTTCAAGGCCTACCTTCAAACTCACTGCCTCTTTGCTTGACATCATGGGAAAATCAAAAGAAATCAGCCAAGACCTCAGAAAAAACTGTAGACCTCCACAAGTCTGGTTCATCCTTGTGATCAATTTCCAAATGCCTGAAGGTACCACGTTCATCTGTACAATCAATAGTACGCAAGTATAAACACCATGGGACCATGCAGCCGTCATACCGCTCAGAAAGGAGACGCGTTCTGTCTCCTAGAGATTAACGTACTTTGGTGTGAAAAGTGCAAATCAATCCCAGAACAACAGCAAATGACCTTGTGAAGATGCTGGAGGAAACGGGTACAAAAGTATCTATATCCACAGTAAAATGAGTCCTATATCGACATAACCTGAAAGGCCGCTCAGCAAGGAAGAAGCCACTGCTCCTAAACTGCCATAAAAAGGCCAGACTGCGGTTTGCAACTGCACATGGGAACAAAGATCTTACTTTTTGCAGAAATGTCCTCTGGTCTGACAAAACCAAAATAGAACTGTTTGGCCATAATGACCATCGTTATGTTTGGAGGAAAAAGAGGGAGGCTTGCAAGCCAAGGAACACCATCCCAACCGTGAAGCACGGGGGTGGCAACATCATGTTGTGGGGGTGCTTTGCTGCAGGAGGGACTGATGCACTTCACAAAATAGATGGCATCATGAGGTGGGGAAATTATGTGGATATATTGAAGCAACATCTCAAGACATCAGTCAGGAAGTTAAAGCTTGGTCTTCCCATTTGTTGTGGCAAAATGGCTTAAGGACAACAAAGTCAAGGTATTGAAGTGGCCATCACTAAGCCCTGACCTCAATCCTATAGAGAATTTGTGGGCAGAACTGAAAAAGTGTGTGCGAGCAAGGAGGTCTACAATCCTGACTCAGTTACACCAGCTCTGTCAGGAGGAATGGGCCCAAATTCACCCAACTTATTGTGTTAAGCTTGTGGAAGGCTACCCGAAATATTTGACCCAAGTTAAACAATTTAAAGGCAATGCTCCCAAATACTAATTTAGTGTATGTAAACTTCTGACCCACTGAGAATGTGATGAAAGAAATAAAAGCTGACATAAATCATTCTCTCTACTATTATTCTAACATTTCACATTCTTAAAATACAGTGGTGATCCTAACTGACCTAAGAGAGAGCATTTTTACTACAATTAAATGTCAGTAATTATGAAAAAATGAGTTTAAATGTATTTGGCTAAGGTGTATGTAAACTTCTGACTTCAACTGTATGTTTAGTGTTGTTGTGTCAACCAACAATCAAGGGCTCTCATTGGTGTTCTCTAGTGTATGTCGGGTGTGTGATTGGGCAGTGCTGAAGTAAATAGGACAGTCTGGACTGTCCTGTTAGGTGTTTCCTCACAGCGGACCACAGATCTTTTTAGCACAGTAAACAAAACAGTGAACGCCACAGAAAAGCTACACCATATCAACTCTCAACAGATAATGAACACAGTTTTTCAATGGAAAGTAATTGTCGCATAAACTCATTGACCCAACATGATCTGTCCTGAGGTCAGTGAATCAGGTTATACTCCCCTTCCATAACAAGTCCACTGACTGATGCAGCTGTCTGTTACTCAGGCTCGGAACAAGCAGAACGGGGAGCTGGCGGCCATCAAGGTCATCAAGATGGAGCCAGGTAAAATAACCCCCCTCTATTACTACAGATACTGGAGACCACACATGGGCTCAAATCAATTATTTATATATACACTAGATGACTGATAGGGGGTGCTGTGTTGAAGCCACCATGCCTCCATCTTGGTACTCCTCCACCGGTGTAAAAAATGTTTTGGAATCTATAGAAATACATTTATTAATGTCTATATTCATTTTGCCGTGTTTATTCTATTACAGACACCTTATTGCATACTTTAAATTATATTATGTGAGCTAAACATACAAATTAAAAAATATCTATATATATTTTTTATCCTTAAAGTATGATTTTTTGAGATTACTAATGTTACTGTCCCCACTACAACAACAAAAAAATACTTAAATACATGTAATTTTGTCCTTGAAACATTTAATTGAAATACTGTAGAATTCCATTCATTCCTATGGAAGACAGCACCTACTGGGGAGTGCCAAGATGGCCGACCGGTGGCTTCGAAGCCTCTCAATGGCCAATACATAGCATCAGTAATCCAGGGTTTATATACATCATTGGTTCAAATACTATTTCATATCTTTCAAATACTTGGAGCGTTTGCTGTAACCTGTCTGGAGTATCAGGTGGGTGGAGTTTGGTCATTCTAGACATTTATGTTTGTTCCATTACAACCGGCAAGTTTAATTGAGCACAAATATAGTATTTGAAATGATTTCAAGTAGTATTTGAATCCAGGTCTGAAAGAAACAAACCTTTCAATCCACATTGGTATCAGATTTCCGAGGTAATGCCGTTATTACCGTTCCACAAAAAGAATTGGTTACAAACCAAGATGATGTTGTGGTGCTATATTGTGACATCATCTGGCATCCATATACATTGCAGTGTGGAACGTGATATAAAATGATATAACCTTTTCCCACACAGAGGAGGACTTCTCAGTAATCCAGCAGGAGATCGTCATAGTGAAAAGCTGCAAGCACCGCAACATTGTGGCCTACTATGGCAGCTATATACGGTGAGTGGGCACTGAGCAGGCCCTGCCACACACAGCCACATATCATACTCTAGTTGGAATGGGATGATACAGACTAACTGGGAATATTATCAGTTGTGATCATGATAAAGTTACTGGAAATATAAACCTTTAATATGACAGAACCGTCCGTGTGTGTTTCCAGGGCCAACACGCTGTCGATCTGCATGGAGTTCTGTGGAGGAGGCTCTCTCCAGGATGTCTACCATGGTGTGTGTGTGCGTGTGTGTCAGCTTAGGTTGATTTGTGATGTATTAACTGAGAAAACTCTGAGGAGGAAGGTGAAATTGTTAGACTAACAGAAGGTGAGAGGTGATCTACAGTATGTGTGGATGAAAGAGACATAAAGCTGTTTGATCAGGCTTTGACTACAGATCAGTCTCACAACCAGCAGGGTTTACTCTGTGAAGTACCTCTGGCAGGAAGTTTTGTCACGTTAGGACGTGCACAAAGTTCAAACACAGCAACACTCTTAAAGGTCACCTACACTCTTGTAAAAAAAAAAGGTGCTATCTATAACCTAAAAGGGTTCTTCAGCTGTCCCCGTAGGAGGACCTTTTGAAGACTATTTTGGGCTCCATGTAGAACCCTTTCTACAGAGAGTTCTACATGGAACCAAAAAGGGTTATCCTATGAGGACAGCCGAAGATCCCTTTTGGAACACTTTTTTTCTAAGAGTGTATCACCATTTACCATTACGCTGAAAAAAACCCTCCGCCCAAAACATCTTCTGCATTCGTCGATTTTCATAGATTTAATTTGAGTGATCATAAATTACTCATCATTATTGACTGCTGTGCTTCTTGTGACATTTGTCACGTTGTCCTCCAGAGTAATGTGTGTGGGTGTGTGTGTGTGTGGGGGCGAACTGGAGCAGATTACGATCTACAACTGTAACAGAGTTTATAAAACAGTGTCCTACTTTACACCCTCTCTCCTCTCCCTCTAGTGACCGGACCTCTCTCTGAGCTTCAGATTGCATTTGTCTGCAGGGAGATGTTGCAGGTTAGACCACTCATATCACACATTACAATATAGCATGGATAACATGTTACTTGGCTGTTTTAGGTAATAGTTTTGATATCTCCAGCTTTGATATATCAACACGTAACAGTGTACTAACTGTCTACCTGCAGGGTCTGGATTACTTACATGGCCAGAAGAAGATTCACAGAGACATAAAGGTGAGATGACCAGGGTTGACTCCCTAATCTGCTGGGATGAGTCATGCCTCTATAACGGGTATGAATGGCCCATGGGGGCAGGAGCCTATCTCCTGTTTCAGTAGCATGAGTCAACTTGATGTACTAGTACACCTCCTAGACAGGACGCTAGTCTGTCGCTAAGGGCCGTTCTGGCTGAGACAAGGCTTGCTTTAAGTTATGATGCAATGTTTGTTGTGTTTTCATGCTGTCCAGACAGCATATACTGTACACATTGCTCTGTCGTGATGGCTTTTGTCTCTTCTTCCTGTTGTCCAGGGTGCCAACATCCTCCTGAACGACCTTGGAGAGGTGAAGCTAGGTGTGTGACTGTGAAGCCCTAGTACACTCATCAGGAAGTAAATAATGACACCGAAATTATACATTTTCTGTCCTCACATTAAACAAGTGACGTATTTATCTGGCTGTTTAGCGGACTTTGGGATTTCGGCACAGATCACGGCTACTCTGGCACGGCGGATGTCCTTCATCGGGACTCCTTACTGGTGAGGTTGAAGGTCAAATGAGTCTCCTCCCTTTGGCTCTTCTTGAGGTTGTATCTGATGTCAGATGGTCTTGATGTTGATGGTAGCGGTTGCCCGTGTCTTCCAGGATGGCGCCAGAGGTGGCTGCCGTGGCGATAAAGGGGGGTTACAACGAGCTGTGTGACGTGTGGTCTGTAGGAATCACTGCTATCGAGCTGGCTGAGCTGCAGCCCCCATTGTTCGATGTGCACCCACTAAGGTAATCACACACCCACAAATCATTCCTCTCATACACACACACACACACAACATTCTTTCTTACATTCACACTCCCCGCAGAAAGAATAAAGACGTTCCTCTTTCTACACCTTCTTATGTTCCAGTTGTATGTACATTCATGCCTGACCTTTATGCACATGCCGTTTACCCACTTTTTTACATTTCATTTCACCTTTATTTAAACAGGTAAGTCCATTAAGAACTCATTCTTAGTTACAATGTCGACCTGTGATGACACACACCCACAAAAACACACACACAGACAGACAGACACACAAACCTCACATCAAAGTCTTGTCTTTTCTCAGGGTGCTGTTCCTCATGTCCAAAAGTGGCTACCAACCTCCTAAACTAAAGGAAAAGGCCAAATGGTATGCAGTAAAACCATTACTATCCACCTGGGCTGTGGCAATGATACCTGTATTCTTTAATTCCGTCAATTAATCTACAGTCTGTAATATGCAGTTGGTTAAAACAACAGTATCTCTTCCACCACTTTCATGTTAGGTCCTCGATTTTCTATAACTTTGTCAAGGCAATGCTGATCAGGAACACTAAGAAGAGACCCAGTGCCTCAAAGATGCTGACAGTGAGTAAACCTCAAGAAACACAGAGAATGTCTCTCTTCTCTGCTCGATCTCACTCACTCACCCACCGGTTCTCTTTCTCCTTCCCTCACTTTTCTTCTAATGCACTAGCTGCAATAGTGAAAGTGGGCAGTAAGATCACAGGAGTGCAGCAGAGTAGTCCGTCTGACCTGTACAACAGAGAAGGGTTGAGAAAGGAAGAATCCATCCTGTCTGACTGCTCCCACCCCCTACAACATGAGTTCCAGGTCCTACCTTCTGGCTCCCAGTTTAGATCCCCCGCTGTTAAGACTAACAGGTCCAAGCACTCCTTCACCCTTATGGCCATTGCCCTTTTCAATACCGGGAAGAGAAGGAGGTAGGCTAGGGATGATGATGATGATGTTGAGGATGACGACCGTAATATGTTGTTGATGATGGTGGTGTTGACGTTGATGATGTTTTTTTTGTTTTTGCCGGCACGTTGTTGATATATTGTTGACTAGATGATCTGAAAATGCACTAAGCACTTTACTTATTAGGTGACTTTGGCTTGCTATACTTTTGTGCTGCTGCTAATGTCAATCACTAGTAGGCCTATTGTATACACTCAGTATACCAAACATTAAGAATATGGTATTGATATTGAGTTGCACTCCTTTTTGCGCTCAGAACAGCCTCAATTATTTAGGGAAAGGTGTCGAAAGAGTTCCACAGGGATGCTGGCCCATGTTGACTCCAATGCTTCCCACAGTTGTATCAAGTTGGCTGCGTTGCAATTCATGCCACAAGCCCTAAAAATCCTTCTTTAACCTGTCTCCTCCCCTTCATCTACACTGATTGAAGTGGATTTAACAATTTACATCAATAAGGGATCATAGCTTTCACGTGGATTCACCTGGTCAGCCTATGTACACACAGTGTATATGTCTATTGATGGCTGCCCTATGACTTCATGTACTAGCCCACAAATAAAGTTGAAACTTGGGCTCATCTATTCATCTCTTGTAATCACTGTACGCCTTTTTCTCTCCTTGATACCCCCCCCCCCCTCTCTTGCTCTCTCTTTCTTTCTCTCCCTATCTCTCTATGTCTCTCTCTCTCTCTGTCTCTCTGTTTCTCTCTCTTCCTGCAGCACCTGTTTCTGACCCAGCCGTGTCTGAGACAGGATCTGATCTTGGATCTGCTGGAGAAGCTGCGTCACCCTGAGAAACTGAAGCCCTCGCTGCCATCTGAGGAGGAAGATGTGGAGGTCAGAGCATCACACACATACCCTGCACAATCAAACACACACACACAAACACTGCCATCTGAGGAGGAAGACGTGGAGGTCAGAGCATCACACACATACCCTGCACAATCAAACACACACACACAAACACTGTATCATATAGTAATATATTTTGTATACACAATACACATGAATGATACGTATCAATAAACATGATCACACATTGTAAAAGACATGTAAAATGTAAGAATGCAGTACTCATGGCTATATGGTGATATCTCCTATAGGTTGTGGTACCCGGCTCCCTGAGAAGGATCTACTCCATTAACAGACACAACCAGGCAGAGAGAACCAACTCTGACATCAGCTGTGAGATAGATATATATATATAATTATTATTTTCCTTTGTGAACCTGTCCAGGAAATGTACTCGGTTGTATAGATGTGCGACTAATCACTGGATTTGTGTGTGTGTGTGTGTGTGTGTGTGTGTGTGTTATCAGTGGAGCAGCTCTACACCAGGAGGCCAGTAAAGACAGCCTCACCAGAAGCAATGGTAAGTGTGTGTGTGTGTGTATGAGTGTATATGAGTGTATGTGGGCAGTGGTGTAAAAAGTACTCAATTTACGTACTTGAGTAAAGATACCTTAATAGAAGGTTACTCAAGTAAAAGTGAAAGTCAGCCAGTAAAATACTACTCGAGTTAAGTAGTACTTTAAAGTATTTTTTTACTTAATACATTGCATATAAAAACTTGAGCTAGCGCACACCCAGAATAATAGTTTGTGTGGAGGTGCTGACTAACGGCGAATAAACTATAAACTATCAAAATAAAGGAATCTCCCAGCAATTTATTATACATGGAGTGTGTGACTTTCTCTCTTTTGATAGTTTATACTTAAATCTTTACACCACTGTACCTGTGGTGTATCCATGCCTGTGTACCATTGTGCTTCCTTGTGTGGATACAAATGTAGGCCTGCGTATCTTATTGATCTGAGTCTTCTGTCATTGTCTTTCTGTACTTCAGGTACGGTCTACAGTGCAGTGGCACACACTGGGATCCACTGGCAGCGACAAGAGCCTAATTAGGTATGGGGATTACTGCTCAGCAAACCAATAACACACTGACTGATGTCTCCTTCATCTCCAAGTCTTCCACTTACAGGACAAATTATCCTATGGGTAATAAGAAGACCACTATTGACTACCGATCTTATCTGGCACTGTGTTGATCTCCTTCCCTTTCTCTCTTCCCCATAGAGACCAATGCATGGACTCAGATGATGACTATGATGACGTGGACATGTAATCCCAACGCACACTTGACTATTCATTCATTAGTTTATTGAAATATCTTCAGTTGTACATTTATCTGAGCTGTTTGACAACCCTCTCTCCCTTCTCTCTATCTTCTGTCCACAGTCCGACCGTCTGCACCAGAAGGTAAGCAAGCCTACTGAGACTTACTTCAACCATTCAGTCTCATCTGTATTTCTGAGCCCATATTCACACAGTCCCAAAGTAGGAGTGCTGATGGATCAGCACCACCTCTCTTATCCATTATGATAAAACTGATCCTAGATTAGCACTCCTACTCTGAGACACTTTAGTGAATACAGGTCCGGATGTACACTCTTAGAAAGAAGGGTTCATCAAAGGGTTCTCCTAGGACAAATAACCTTTTTTTCTGAGTGTACTGTATTTCTCAGTTGGGATGGAGAGGATGGACTTCGCTCAACATCATTGTCTTTACCATGGTTAAGTTCTGAACAAATGGAGTAAAAACTCAAAGACAACTAGTACAAAGCTCAAACCAAGTTTATTCACCCACTGGGACAAACAGCGGTCTTATACACATGTCGCGCTTCACATATCACTGTTGTTGACAACACACATAACAAAAATGATTCACAATTGTCTCCCTATTTCCGTATAATCTGTCACAGTTCCCCTCCCCAATAGGGCATAAACCAACCTCTCTCCTTATTGCTACTGCTAAGACACACAAATCATGTTCAAACAACGTTTGAATATCTTGGATGGGGCTCTCATCCAGAACTTATAGGCAACCTTTTAACACCATCCACATTCCCACTCACTGACAATGTTTCATCAGCACAGATATTCTCAGATATCTCCTATTCTCCATGGTATGCATTTCTGTCCTTTGTCCTTCTAGATGGGCTACTTCTCTACAACCTTTCGTACTAGTACACAAGCATGACAATTTATCCATACACACGCACACTCTACGGCCTCATGGCCACCACGGCTGGGACTTTCGTCCCAACTACGGATCTTGCAGGAGAACAACCCCACTAGGGACCTATCCTTACGCAACCTACCCTACAGTGTAGTGTCACCCACGGATCTCGAGGAGAACCAGCTCCACTCGGGACCTATCCTTACGCAACCTACCCTACACTGTAGTGTCACCCACGGATCTCGAGGAGAACCAGCTCCACTCGGGACCTATCCTTACGGAACCTACCATACACTGTAGTGTCACCCACGGATCTCGAGGAGAACCAGCTCCACTCGGGACCTATCCTTACGGAACCTACCCTACACTGTAGTGTCACCCCCGGATCTCGAGGAGAACCAGCTCCACTCGGGACCTATCCTTACGGAACCTACCCTACACTGTAGTGTCACCCACGGATCTCGAGGAGAACCAGCTCCACTCGGGACCTATCCTTACGGAACCTACCCTACATCAAATACATCATTACACAATGAGCCTACTGATTAAACTCATGCTTTCTAGGTCCGTATCCTATAATTGGTTCAGCCTACGACTCTCATCTTCCCAAGATGTCAGAATGAATGGTAAAAGGTATAGGAACTGTGCCTACCTTGTTTTTGGTGCCGGCTCCTGTTTCACTGATTCGGACTCTCTAGTTCGACTGTAAATCGTGGTGAATCCTGCCGACAACGCCAACTGTTATGTTCTGAACAAACAGAGTAAAAACTCACGGACAACTAGTAAAAAACTCAAAGCAAGTTTATTCACCCACTGGGTCAAAACAGCTGCAAAGACATGATTACACAAGCACATATATTTATAACCCCCTACTAGGAGTCAACTCCTTGCACATCGAGACAGCCCTCTGTTGCCAGTCAGTGTTACGAAATGTAATTTTTTTAAATTGTATATAACTGCCTTAATGTTGCCGGACCCCAGGAAGAGTAACAAAGCAGCAGCTAATGGGGATCCTTAATAAATACAAACACAAATGGGACAAAATAGACAGGGTTGGCATAGAATGTTGACAACATGTAAACTATATTTTAGTCTCCAAATGTTTATTGAAAACATAAATACATTTGCACAATGAACACTTGATGTCTCTCAAATACATCGTTACAGTTGTTGGTTAGCTAGCTAGCGAATTTTTGCCAACCCTTAGGAAAAAAGATTGTGGTCAGAGTGCAGTATAACTGCAGTACGCTACAAATACTGTGTCCAAAATAACACCGTTTTATTTTGCAGTGTAACTGCAGTTACAGTACAGTATAACTGCAGTTCAACTGCAGTGTACGTTATTCTGCAATTACTGCGTCCAAAATATCACAGTGGACTGCAGTTACTGCACTTTTACTGCAGTTTCACAACTGCAATTTTTTTGTTGTACTGGATATTAGCATGGACATGTCATCAGTCAAAACACCTCAAAACAAGACATGGTATCAATAACAAGATACAAAGAGCTGAAATGAGCCGCCAACGATACCCCACATGGCAGCTTCTTGTAATTGTTGCTAGCTAGCTGACCGTTCAGAATGATAACAACGCCCAACTTCTGGACATTTTCGTGACATTGTCAGCCGACCGGTCTATATAAGAGCTGCATGGGAAAATAGATCCGAAGATTTGGATGAAAACAACAATCTGAAACACTGAACTATTTCTGTTTCTCCCTGAACAGTGTAACAATCCCACGAGATGACATCCCACCCCCACTCCCTCCTAAGGTAAACAAACACTACATTTTCTATACTATGGCCATTCGTTACCTCTACATATCCCATGTGTCTATGAATATGGTGTTGACATAGCCTACAGCATAAAGTTGATTAAAGCCACAATTCCAGTGCTTCATATTACTACGTAGTGGTGGAAAAAGTACCCCATTGTCATACTTGAGTAAAAGTAAAGCTACCTTAATAGAAAATTACTCAAGTAAAAGGCATCCGTTAAAATACTACTTCAGTAAAAGTCTAAAAGTTAAATATACTTAAGTATCAAACGTAAAAGTAGAAATCATTCAAAATTCCTTACAGTAAGCAAACGACAGCACCATTTTCATGTTTTTTTAAAAATTTACGGATGGCCAAGGGCACACTCTAACACTCAGATATAATTTACAAACTAATAATTTGTGTTTAGTGAGTCCGCTAGATCAGAGGCAGTAGAGATGACTAGGGTTGTTCTCTTGATAAGTGTGTGAATTGGACCATTTTCCTGTCCTGCTAAGCATTCAAAATGTAACGAGTACTTTTGGGAGTCAGGTAAAATGTATTGAGTAAAAAGTTTTTTAGGAATGTAGTGAAGTAAAAGTAAAAGTTGGCCAAAATATAAATAGTAAAGTATTGTACAGATACCCCCCAAAAACTACATAAGTAGTACTTTAAAGTATTTTTACTTAAGTACTTTACACCACTGTGCCCACACAGCCCAAAGTTTGTCACAGTTCAGAGGAGATTGTAACAGGAGAGGACGAACGTGGCCAGACACTTCACTCCCTCTACGTCCCCTCGCCCCTCCTCCGGACCTCTAGTGCCACCCACACACGCCCCGTCCCCCGTCCGCGCTCCCAGCGAAACGTCAACTCCGGTGAGTGTCAGCTCCACACTTATCCCTATTTGTTACCTACAGTTACCGTTATAGGATCTTAATTTGATAGCCCTGTTGTCCCTTCTGAATTGTATACTGTACCATATACAGTGAATGACCTTTGACCTATGACATTTACCCTGAAGCACATCTTCTCCATGCTCTCTAATGTACAGTAACAACATGATTGTGTCCCCTGTAGACCCTGTTTCCTTCCCATTACACATAACAGACAGACCAGCGGACCTCCAACCACCTGAGTTGCCCCCCAAGAAAGACAGGAGAAGGAGACAGCCCCCCCAGGTATGGATGGGACCAGGAAGTAAATCAGCATTTCATTCCAATATGCATGTTTAGAGTATGTGTCTGTTTTCTGTTGCAGGATCCAGTTGAATGTGCCAGCCCTGTGCTGAAGAAACCTCCAGTAAGTTTGTCCACCAGTCTCACGAGTATGTCGCTCTACATCTTACGACAGTTACTGTAACTCTGTATTGATGCACTGAGACGTACTCACACCTTTATCTGGAACACTATACACACACTACGAACAATGACAGTGACTCCTGGGCCAATGTTTATAAAGAGTCTCAGACTAGCAGTACTGATCTAGGATATGTTTCGTTTCGTTTATCATAATGATTCTGATGATATGGACACGGGGTACCTGAACCTAGATCAGCTCTCCTACACGGAAACAGTTCATGACTATGGGTCCTGTTCTCCACCTCGTCTCTAGGTGTACTTTAAGAAAGTATTCCATGGCTGTCCGTTGAAAGTGAATTGTTCAACGTCGTGGGACCATCCGACAACTAAAGACCACCACCTGATCCTGGGAGCAGACGAGGGGATCTACACCCTCAACCTGAACAGCTCAGAGGCCACCATGGAGCTGGTGAGAATCTGCTCTAATGTCTTTCTATGTCTGCAGTGAGGCTAGATCTGGTCCCGTGTTGAACGTGTCCTAACGCCCTGGACCAGAGCTACAGTGAGGCTAGATCTGGTCCCGTGTTGAACGTGTTCTAAGACCCTGGACCAGAGCTACAGTGAGGCTAAACGTATTGTTTGAGAGACTAAGCTCATGCTACAGTATGACTGTACAATTCAGTAAAATGGATGTTATAGCTGCAGTATTGCATTTTGCTTTGATATTGCTTGTAATCTCTACCTAACTTGAAAACCATTGAAATGTTCTCATTGCCCGACTCTCTCCTGCAGCTCTATCCAGGAAAGTGCAGCTGGGTTTACACCATTAGTAATGTCCTCATGTCAATATCAGGTGAGATCTGCAAACCATAGACATTCTACAATACTAACATCTGTCAAATAAATAGACTGAAATATATGTGTGTGTGTGTGTGTGTGTGTGTGTGTGTGTGTGTGTGTGTGTGTGTGTGTGTGTGTGTGTGTGTGTGTGTGTGTTCATCCACAGGTAAGTCATCCCAGCTCCATTCTCACTTACTGAAGGAGCTGTGTGAGCAGGCCCGAAAGGAGCAGCGAATGGTGGCCTTGCCAACCCACAGACTATTGCCTAGGTAACCCTACAACTCATTGCCATACGCTAGTGCTGCCCTCTTATTCATCAGTGAACACCGTAGCAAAGCCTTTCCCAACAGAAAAGCCTAACAAGCATTTCTTATTCTTATTTCGTATTAAGTTCAGTAGTAGTCCCACCCCTGTTTCGGCCTGTTTCCTTCCGCTTTGTTCCTAGTGAATACAACCCTGGTGTTTGTTGTTGATTATAACAATGTCTCCCCCTGTAGTTAGTATTACATATCAACATACATTTTCTTTCTTATTTGCAGGAAGTTTTCTGTGTCATGTAAGATACCGGACACCAAAGGCTGCAAGACCTGCTCAGTGGGTGAGAAAAGAGAAGTTGAGAAGTTCTGTTTAGCTTGATAACTAAAGGGTTCAGGCGGTTTGGTCACTGAACTTCAGTTGTAACACGAGTGGGTTTGAAGTCAACGTTGATTTAGATCAATGTGTCTGCTAAATGACTGTTATACTAGAATGCTGAGGTCCTCTTCTGTCCCCCCCCCCTTGCTCTGTGCAGCCAGTAATGTGCAGCAGGGCTGTGTGTTCCTGTGCTGTGCCCTGGAGACCAGTGTGGTGCTCCTGCAGTGGTACGAGCCCATGCATAAGTTCATGCTCATCAAAGTGAGTAAACACAGGTCTGACACACCCCCCTGACTACCTCCCTGACTACTTCTCTGACTACTTCTCTGACTACTTCTCTGACTACTACCCTGACTACCTCCCTGACTACTTCCCTGACTACTTACCTGACTACTTTCCTGACTACTTTCCTGACTACTCTCCTGACTACTCCTCTGACTACTTTCCTGACTACTTCCCTGACTACTTCTCTGACTACTTTCCTGACTACTTCTCTGACTACCTCCCTGACTACTTCCCTGACTACTCCTCTGACTACTTCCCTGACTACTTCCCTGACTACTTCGCTGACTATGTGTATTTGTCTCATGCAGCACTTTGACTTCCCCCTGCCCAGTCCCCTGCGTGTGTTTGAGATGATGGTGGCACCGCAGCAGGAGTACCCTCTAGTGTGTATTGGGGTACACAGGGGTCCCAGTCCTGAGCAGCCCATTAAACTGGACAACATGAACCTCAACTCCAACACCTCTTGGTTCACCAACACTGGCTTAGGTACTATGAACTGAACACATCCCAGAGCATGCTTGTTTCTATGAACATACTGTCCAATGGAATTGTGAGCTTTGTTCTTAGTTTGGACCAATCTTAAAGTTGTGTTGTAACTGTGTGTTTGTGTTCCAGAGAGCCGGTGTCCTGACACAGTGCAGGTGAACCAGCTGGACTGTAACACTCTGCTGGTGCTCATTGAGAGTAAGTCATGTTGTTAACGTCACCATCCACATGAAGAGTAGGCTAGTTACAGACAAAGTCTGTTTTAACCCCTGAATGACGTTGTCTCTATCAATCTATATGAGGAAAATGAAATGTGTAGGAAGGGCTAATGTGTGTGTACCTCTCTCGCCTTTGAATAGATTCAGTACATATTGTGGACCTGGAGGGGGTGCAGAGGAGCCACCGGATAATTCAAGCTGAGACTACTTTCACTTTTGATGTGGAAGCTGTAGGTAAGAGGGGAGGAGGAGAGGAACATGGTCATCATGATAAATCATTGTGAGGTTTGAGGGGTGTGGGGGGGTATTGGGAGACAGAGGGCCTAATGCACATTCTCTCCGTCTGTCCGGTTCAGTGTATTTTGAGAACACTCTGCTGGCTGTGTGGCGTCATGGCTGGCAGAGGAGAGGAGAGGGCCCATACGTACTGCAGGAGATCACAGACCCCAAGAAGACTTTCCGTCTAGTGGGATCAGACCGGTATGTGTGCCTGTATAGTTCCATGGGATACACACTCACACACACAATCAAGTAAATATTGTTTTGATTAACACATTAATAACCCCCTGCAGGATAGTTGTCATGGAGACAAGGCAGAGTGAGGACAATTCGGGGCTCTGTAACCTGTACATCCTGGAGATTGCGGAGAACTATGTCCCAGTACCTTGAGAACTCTAGCACATGGGACCAATCTCAAGGTAGCTAGCACCACTGTGAACACTCCAAGCAGCAGCCATAGCACTGTGTCCATGCCCAAAAACACTGCTGTGCTGCTGGTTTAAAGGAGCACAGACAGAATTCATCCCTCACAATCTAGGAGCAGATGGAGTGCTTCCACTGCCAGCCCACACAGGCAGTGTGCCCAGACACACATGTGCATTCATTCTTCCACAAATACCTATTTATCCTGTAACAGTACTACAGTACTTGACCTCTGCTGCAACCTGGTCTCAGAGCATTTCGTATTATTCTGAATGTGAATCAGATTATTCTGTATGTGAATCAGAGACACTCCGTTTGGTATGATATGTTATGTTTCGTACGGTATGTATTAATTTATGGATTTCCATCACCCATTTCATATGTTACGAATTACAATTCATATTATATGTTATGAATTTCCAAATGTATAATGTGTTACGAATTTGCGAAAATTTACAATATGTAGCGCATTTGCAAAATGTATGATATGTTACGAATTCTAACTAGGTGGCGAACATTAGCTAGCTTGCTAACGTTAGCTAGGCTAGGGGTTAAGGTTAGGGTTATGGGAAGGGTTAGCTAACGTGCTAAATGGTTGCAAAGTAGCTCAAAAGTAGTAAATTGTTGAAAAGTTGCTAATTAGCTAAAATGTCAAAGTTGTCTGAGATGATATTTGAAATCGCAACCTTTGTATTGATAGATGTTCAGGTTATAAGCCTACCCATCCACCCCACTTTCGCTTTTGCCTTATGTAACAATCTGTTTTATGTAACCATACCAAACTTAACATGGCATACTAATTTGAGTGTCCCGGAATTAAGTTTACTATATTACGTCAACTCTGAGACCAAACCGTCCTTTTTCATCGTCAGGCTCACAGACACAAATGGGCTCACAGACACACTTCCCATCACAATCTATCCAAATAAATGGGGAACATTACCCAATAAAGATCTTCCAAGTCTGATTTATTTTTCATAATCCTGTAATGTCAACAAGTGGCCAAATGGTTTTACAGTGCATTAAAGTGTTTTTGGAGTGCCATAAAGTTGAATTGCCCATACACACTATTCTGAATGGAGCTCCCATCTCTCTGAGGTCTACGCAGACTGCACTGAAGGCCTCCTTCAATTTGTGAGTTGTCCTGATAATGTTATCCGGAGGTTGCTGCAAACTGATGAAAAACCTAGTCAAAACCCTAGTTGAATATTATTTGCTAGTTCATGATGGTCAGCCAGAGGGAAGAATACCAACGCTTTAAATCACCTCATTCCACACATCAGTAGCCAAGCTGCAGCTCCTCATTACAGATGGATAGCGACTGCGCAGCGCAGGTGGCCGACACACAAGAATTTGCAGCACCACTCGCACTATTCGATGGGGTGCGCGCGCCCCGGGCTGCCGATAACTAGATAATCGTGACCAATGATTTATGACGCTTGAAGAGGGTCTCTCAATTTGTTCACTGAATAGCAGTCTTTTAAAATGCGTTTGAAGACCCATTAATTTATTGGATCTACAGGCTCACTAACTATGCCCGTCGCTCCCATTTTCATTGTAGTTTCGATAATTATTTCCAGGTCAAAATTTCAGTTTCCTGTGCGGCTTGTTAGTAGGCTACTAAAAATGGCCGGTGATGGAGGCGCTCTGAAGGATATCAATGAGATTAAATCCCAGTTCAGGACTAGAGAGGGTTTTTACAAACTGCTGACCCTCTCGGATTCACAACAACGAGGCGGACTACCTCGGGGTCTGTCCGCAGGTACCACGGTGGGCCCCGGGGGTGGACCGGGTTCGATACCCGGTGGTGGTTTAGGTCTGGTGCAGGGGCCCGGAGCTGCCTCCTCCTCCAGTGCCGCAGCCAACTCCTCTCCGGCGGGCTTCCTCCCTCCTGTCAGGGTCTCCATGGTGAAGCTTCAACCGGAGGACCCGAGTGAAGAATCCGAGAGAGTGTGTTTTAACATCGGAAGAGAGCTTTATTTCTACACTTACACAAATATCAAGAAGGTAAGTTGAATAACGGCGTTGCAAGTAATGAATAGACGACTGAGATGTATTATAAACTAACGTTAGCCAATTTGCTTTAGTTTGGTGTAAACTCGCCTATTTTCTCGGGTGGCAGTAGCCGCAATGCCCCAGATTATTTTGCTCTAGTAGTTTTAATCCAAATAGCATATCCAGTAAAATCGTGATCACGTTATTTTGAGACAATCAAGTCGTGCATTCATTATTGTTTGCTATTTTTATTTCCATTTATTTAACCTTTATTTAACTAGTCAAATCAGTTAAGAACAAATTCTTGTTTACAATGACGGCGTCCGTAGACCACATAAAATGTTACATTTCAGAAATACAGTTGCAAGAATGTAGCTGCATTGATGTTGCAAGTAGCGCGTTTTTTTTATAGCAAATGTTTGCATCCGGTTTTACACAACAATCAATCGTAGTTTGTAATGCAAAAATGCCTCAATGGGGGGATCTTAATATACAACAATTATTTCCTCAAATATTCTATACTCAAAATGTATTTTAAACATGTACCAAATTGAACTTTCACAAAGGGGACAAACACTGAAGTAGAACACAGAAACAGGGAAACATTTTTGAAAAGGTTCTGTTGGATGAACAAACCTTCACCTGTTCATTTTAAAAGCTGCTTGCTCCTAACTCTCTTCCCCTCGGTGTTGTCTGTGTAGGCTGTGGACCTCAGTAAACCCATAGACAAGCGTATCTACAAGGGCACCCAGCCCACCTGCCATGACTTCAATCAGTACTCTGCCACAGCAGACAGTGTGGCCCTCATTGTGGGCTTCTCAGCAGGCCAGGTTCAATACCTGGACCCCATTAAGAAGGAGACAAGCAAGCTCTTCAATGAGGAGGTGTGTCTCTGTCTGTCTGTCTGTCTGTGTCTTAGTGTGTGTATTTGTCTGTCTGTCTGTCTGTGTCTTTGTTTCTGTGTGTGTTTGTGTGTCTTTGTTTCTGTCTGTGTGTGTCTTTTGTTTCTGTCTGTGTGTTTGTGTGTTTCTGTCTCTGTGTGTGTGTCTTTGTTTCTGTGTGTGTTTGTCTGTTTGTCTGTGTCTTTATCTGTATGTGTGCGTCTTTGTGTCTGTCTTTGTCTGACTGTCTGGTCTGTCTGTCTGTGTTGGGAGGGCGGGTTGAGCTATAGCCTATATCTGTGTTGCCATTTGCTTTATTTCATTGGAATATTTGGAAAAATGCAAATACTTTTTCAAGAGCTCTTTTTTTTTTAAGTACTGCCTGCCTTCTTGGAGAATGATGTTTTTAAAGGCCCAATGTAGCCATTTTTATATAAATATCAAATAATTTATGAGTAACAATTTAAGTACTTTACTGTTGCCTTTCAGAGGATGATAGACAAGTCCAAGGTGACCTGTCTGAAATGGCTGCCCAAGTCCGAGAACCTGTTCCTGGCCTCTTACGCCAGTGGCCACCTCTACCTCTACAATGTGGAGCACCCGTGTGGCACCGCCGCCCCACAGTACTCCCTGCTCCGCCAGGGCGAAGGCTTTGCAGTCTATTCCTGCAAGACGAAGACGCCCCGAAACCCGCTGCTGCGCTGGGCCGTGGGCGATGGAGGCCTCAACGAGTTTGCCTTCTCGCCAGACGGTGTGCATGTGGCGTGTGTGGGCCAGGACGGCTGCCTGCGCGTCTTCCACTTTGACTCCATGGAGCTGCAGGGCGTGATGAAGAGCTACTTCGGCGGCCTGCTGTGCGTCTCCTGGAGCCCCGACGGCAAATACCTGGCCACAGGCGGTGAGGACGACCTGGTGACGGTATGGTCGTTCGCAGAGAGCCGCGTGGTGGCCCGGGGACATGGCCACAAGTCCTGGGTGAACGTGGTGGCCTTTGACCCCTTCACCACCAGCCTGGAGGACGAGGAGCCCATGGAGCTGAGCGGCAGCGAGGAGGACCTACAGCAGGGGCCGCTGCACTTTGGCCGCGTGCGCACGAGCAGCACGCTGTCACGCCTCTCCCGCCACAGCTCCAAGGGAGGCTCGCCCTCCGTCACCTACCGCTTCGGCTCGGTGGGCCAGGACACCCAGTTCTGTCTGTGGGACCTGACAGATGACGTGTTGTACCCGAGGCTGCCCCTGTCCCGTGCCCTCACCAACACCTTCGGCCCCACCATCCCTCCCTCGGTCAGCAGCACCATCAACAACACTACAGGTGGAGGGGTCATAGGAGGGGTTGAGGGCCACCACCACCCCACCACTAACCCCCACCAGCCACCCCCCATGCCCCTGCCACTCCCCCGCTCCCTGTCGCGCTCCAACTCCCTCCCCCACCCCGCCGTGGCCAACGTCTCTAAGGGCCAGAGCACGACGGAGGGCGGAGGAGGGAGCGGAGGGGGCAACGCCACCCCCTTCAGTATCGGCCGCTTCGCCACGCTCTCTCTGCAGGAGCGTAAATCAGACAAGTCTGGAGGGAGCGGCGTGGGCGGGGAGAAGGAGCACAAGCGCTACCATAGCCTGGGAAACATCAGCAAGAGCAACGACAAGATCAACGTAGCGCCACGCAGCAGTCGCCTGGACGCCGCCAAGGTCCTGGGCACCACGCTGTGTCCGCGGATGCACGAGGTGCCCCTGCTGGAGCCCCTGGTGTGTAAGAAGATCGCCCACGAGAGACTGACCGTGCTGGTGTTCATGGACGACTGCATCATCACCGCGTGCCAGGAGGGCCTCATCTGCACCTGGGCACGGCCGGGTAAAGTGGTGAGTCCTGCGCCCAGCGTCCGTAACGCTATGGTAGCAAAACATCTATCAATGAATAATGCTCTTTAGGCTGTCCTATCAGCTTTTAGTTTACTAGTTTATACTCCAAGTTATTAGAAAGGACCTGAGGGTATTTATGGATTACTTGCCATGAGTCTAAACGTTCTTCCTTCCTTTCTCTCCTTCCCTGATGCTGCCTGGCCCCTCATCCAGAACTTGACAGCACAGAACGGGAACTCGCCCAGTGGCACGGTGGTATAGCTGGAAGTGGAACTTTGCACCCCTCACCAAACCCCCATCATGGCTGAAGAGGGGCCAGCATCTGCACCGTATCATCCCAGTATTGACCCCTGATGTATTCCCTTGCCTCTCACCGCTTCTCTTTGGGAAGACTACAAAACAAAAACTGGGACCGTCCCTCTTTTCCCAGAAGCATAGAGAAGGCCGACTCCTCTCCACCCTGCAAACACGAAAGTAATTGTATTTTATTTATCTTATCTCAAGACTGAAGTAATTTATATTGTAAATAATACGAATACTCTATCAATACAGAGGACAAAGAGTATCAAAATATTGACTCAAGCGAGTGGAAAAAAATAAAATATTACTATATGAAAATCCTATATTGTACATAGCGACACAGTTAACATTGAATGTCTGCAGTTAGGGACCTGAAGATAGTGTTTTTGTGTGATAGAGTTCCTTGATTTGTCGTGTCTCTTGAAGCAAACTGGTTTGTCGATGGAGATGGACGCATTTAGGGTCTCCGGCATCAAAGACTTCACCCTTGTGCAGTACGGAGAGCAATCTTCCTATGGCTGCTACTGTTACTCTTCAGCTGAGACTGTCCGCTCCCAATGATACTTGTTCCCAACATTACTGCACAGTGACACACCGTACGCTTTCAAGCAGTGTAGCCTCCATTAGCCTCCATTCCCCCTCACACCTGTAATGCCTCTTGCAAGATTTTGCACATTCAACATTGGTCATTTTAGCCCACAAAAGGAATCTGGAGGCAATTTGTCCTGTGATTTTCCTTTTAATTGACATGGCTTTTATTTCATGTCATTTTAAGCTACTGATTCTACTCGGCTGTATTATTTGTGGATTATTCTGTGTTCGTGACATCCATGATATTCTACCAACCTGGATAAATGACAATGATCAGTGGGTCTTGCATCAAACCATTGTTTTACCTAGAAATGAAATTTCATGTGTGGGATTTGAGGTTCGGTATGCTGAAAGGCATGCGACTGACATGAGTCAAAGCTACCGGTGTAAACACCAGACTGGAAATGGTGGTGGACCAACTACAACAATTTGTAAAGAAGTGACTGTGTTTAGGATCTGGCCAGTTATGATAACTGTTGATAATGGTATGTACACTGAAGACTACCCATTATATTAGTGTGTTAATGCCCTAATAACAGTCATGTGAAATGGCAGAAGGTGACACTAAAACCATCAAATAATTTACTGTACACCCGCTGAAGGCCTTTTTCAATACTGCAAGAGAATGGGAACTAACCATTTTATTCCAGGGGAAGAAAATCCATTCCATTTGTTTTTCTTTTTGACCGTTTACAAACCATAGCATGTCATGTCTTAAATTCAGTGTGCATTATACACACACACACTTACACCTGAGGTGGCAAATTATATCACAGTATTAAGTTTGTATGTAGGGGGATCTGTTATTAAAAGTCTAAACCCAAATGCTACATGTTACTCTCCGGGCTCTTGCACTTTAATCACAAAATATAGTACTCTTGTCATCAAAGTTAAGTTTTTCATGACTTTGATAGGTGTGCAGCTGTATGACAGAACGCAAATAGTTTCTTGAACATTGAAACCCTGTCATGATTGTTATCTTGGGCCTCTTTCATGGCAAATGTTGAGTCGAAAGTATGCCAGAGAATGGTCATTTATAGAAAGAGAAATATGTAGACAGATACTTGCGTTTGACAGACAGGCTTGCGTTTGAGTTTGCAATGAGTTTTTATTTCACTGAGCTGTAAGATGGAGTCCAGAGAAATTACATTGAATAGGATGAAAACCGTCTCTTGCTCAGACAAGGTAAGCAGAGAAACAAACCACCGTATGCATCATGACTTTCAGTACAAATAACATCCGTTGTTTGGAAAACACTTCACATTACCTATGCATAACTATAAAGGAGTAACCTATGGAGTAATCAAGTAGTAAGTAAATACAGTCACGTAGTAATGTTTGGTAATACAAGTGTATGAAGAACATCATGAAAAGTGTGAAAGTTCACTTTAGCATGTCATTAAGGGACAAGTAGAAAATTACTGGGGGGATGTCCAACTCCAGGTACCTCCCCATATACAATGTTTACGACCACAAATAACTGTAGCGACCCTGTGTTTATAAGCGTGGATATCGACTTTACCACTACCAGCATGCTTTTGTGGCGCAGTTGATGCCACGCACCGCTAAGGTAGAGGGTTCGCCGACCACCACCGACGAGCTCACTCTCTCTCTCTGCCTGTTTAATTACACTACGATCAGAGCCAGCTGCAGATGATCAGCTAGGGGTAAATAAGATTTTCAAAATGTAAATGCTATATAATTATATGCTATGCATTTTCCAACAACACATTTCTGTGCCAATGCCCCAAACAACCAAAAAGCAAAGCATAGCATACTCGATTACCGACTTTGGGCTCTTCAAAATCATGGTTTGCGTTTACAACACCAAAATCAAATAGACTATGTCAATCTCGACAAAAATCAAATACATCCCTTCCTACCTTGTACCCAGTATCGAAGGCTTGACAATCTCAGAATATCAGTTGTTGGTGTTTGGAAAGAGATCTGCTACAATTCATCAGTTTGAATGCAGGAATTAAATTAGAGTGGAGTGGACGAATGTGCGCAGGTAGGCTATAGGAGATTTTTGAAGTAGCCTAATCAGATTAAAACATGGTACTGGGCACAGCACATATTTTCAACGTGGAGAATTGGGTAATATCAGGTAGAAACGTTGATTAATCAGATTCCAACCTATTTTCACCCCTCAACTGCTAAAAGTTTGTTGAATTCCCAATGTGTTATCACTATGCTTTCAACCATCTAAAAACACAACCAAATTCCAATAGAAAATCATTGTAAAATGTTGTTTATTTAAGTAGAACTGAATGTGTTATCACTGTTCTTGATCTAATAGCACAACCAAATGACCTGGATTGCAGAAAATGTAGATTTCATTAAAGTACATGGTGCAAGTGATCAATGCCTTTGAGATTTTGTGCAGATTATTATAACAATTGAAGATTTTTACAGACCTGCTGAATTGTGTTTGGTGGTTAGCGCAACCAAATATAAACATTTGAAGGAGATGTATCTTCTGATTGGATAGCTCCATCTGTGCCACTGAGCCTGGCTTTAATTCCAGTTTGTCTGCAAATTAATAATTGATATGTTGGATTCACATCTCATATTCAACCAACATCTAAATTGAGGAATATGACTACATTTTAAATGTACTTTAAATGCAGTTTGATTTGATTTGATCCTATTCTTTAACTTTTATTTTTGGTTGATGTGAATCCAACATATTTTATACAAGGTTTGTCTATGTTGAAATTACTTGCCACCATGACATAATCCTGTGTTTGAAATTAGTTATCCTCAAAGCAACAGTTTACGTTGATGACTTTCTTCAAATCCAATGTATTTTCCACATAGATTACAAATCACAATACGTTGACAAATTACGTGAAAACAATTTGACTCCAATGCATCCCACAGTTGTGTCAAGTTGCCTGGATGTCCTTTGGGTGGTGGACCATTCTTGATACACACGGGAAACCGTTGAGTGTGAAGAACCCAGCAGCGTTGCCGTTCTTGACACACTCAAACCGGTGCGCCCTGCACCTGCTACCATGCTCAGGCACTTAAATATTTTGTCTTGCCCATTCACCCGCTGAATGGCAAACATACACAATCCATGTCTCAATTGTCTCAAGGCTTAAAAATCCTTCTTTAACCTATCCCCTCATCTACCCTGATTGAAGTGAATTTAACAGGTGGCATCAATAAGAGGCCATAGCTTTCACCTGGATTCACCTGGTCAGTCTATGTCATGGAAAGAGCAGGTGTTCCACATTTTGTCAAATTATTCATTTTGTGTATGGTTTCCTAGAATCAAGGGTGGCTCAACTTACCCTTTTAGCCAAACTTACCCCACTCTCCCCTGCACCATGGACACATGTCCATTTTATATCAAATTTGATGTGTCAATCTGTCTGTTATATGTGTTGCTTGTGTGCACCACGATGTGTGCATTTGTGATGCTCTGGACTGGATACTGGCCACTTTTGGGATTGGGAGACTGAGGACTGTCATGTTATTCACAGCCCTACAGGGGGCACTCTACTAACCTTCCCCTCGGCAAGGTGAGTCTCACACAAGCTCAAAGTACTTTTATTTATTTTAAAGTTGTCAAAACAATCAATTCCTTAGATACATTTTCAAAAGGGTGAATTAACTATTTGGGAAATTTAGCTGTGGCCAATATTACACAATGCTTGAGACACTACCCTCCGTATTATTGGCCAACGTACAATCATTGGAATACAAACTGAACAATGTAAGATTAAGACTATCCTACCAACGGGATATTAAAAACTGTAACGACGACACATAATATAGAGATGGCTGGCTTTTCCAGGTAAGACGAGGAGCGAGGGTGTGTGTCTATTTGTCAATAACTGCTGGTGGGCGATGTCTAATGTTAACGAAGTCTCAAGGTATTGCTCGCCTGATGTAGAGTACCTCATGATAAGCTGTAGACCACACTATCTACAGAGAGAGTTGTCATCTATATTATTCATAGCCGTCTTTTTACCACCACAAACCGATGCTGGCACTAAGACTGCACGCAACGAGCTGTATAAAGCCCTAAGCGAACAAGAAAATGCTCATCCAGAAGCGGCGCTCCTAGTGGCCGGGGACTTTAATGCAGGCAAACAAATCTGTTTTACCTCATTTCTGCCAGCATGTCACATCTGCAACCAGAGGGGAAAAACTCTAGACCACCTTTACTCCACACACAGAGACACAGGCAAAGCTCTCCCTGGCCCTCCATTTGGAGAATCTGACCATAATTAAACTCAGCAAAAAAAGAAACGTCCTCTCACTGTCAACTGCGTTTATTTTCAGCAGACTTAACATGTGTAAATATTTGTATGAACATAACAAGATTCAACAACTGAGACATAAACGGAACGAGTTCCACAGACATGTGACTAACAGAAGTGGAATAATGTGTTCCTGAACAAAGGGGGGGTCAAAATCAAAAGTAACAGTCAGTATCTGGTGTGGCCACCAGCTGCATTAAGTACTGCAGTGCATCTCCTCCTCATGGACTGCACCACATTTGCCAGTTCTTGCTGTGAGATGTTACCCCACTCTTCCGCCAAGGCACCTGCAAGTTTCCGGACATTTCTGGGGGGAATGACCCTAGCCCTCACCCTCCGATCCAACAGGTCCCAGACGTGCTCAATGGGATTGAGATCTGGGCTCTTTGATGGCCATGGCAGAACACTGACATTCTTGTCTTGCAGGAAATCACGCACAGAACGAGCAGTATGGCTGTTGGACTTGTCATGCTGGAGGGTCATGTCAGGATGAGCCTACAGGAAGGGTACCACATGAGGAAGGACTATGTCTTCCCTGTAACCCATAGCGTTGAGAATGCCTGCAAAGACAACAAGCTCAGTCTGGTGATGCTGTGACACACCGCCCCAGACCATGATGGAAACTCCACCTCCAAATCAATCCTGCTCCAGAGTACAGGCCTCGGTGTAATGCTCATTCCTTCGATGATAAACGCAAATCCGAACATCACCTCTGGTGAGACAAAACCGCAACTCGTCAGTGTAGAGCATTTTTTGCCAGTCCTGTCTGATCCAGCGAAGGTGGGTTTGTGCCCATAGGCGACATTGTTGCTGGTGATGTCTGGTGAGGACCTGCCTTACAACAGGCCTACAAGCCCTCAGTCCAGCCTCTCTCAGCCTATTGCGGACAGTCTGAGCATTGATGGAGGGATTGTGCATTCCTGGTGTAACTCGGGCAGTTGTTGTGGCCATCCTGTTCCTGTCCCGCAGGTGTGATGTTCGGATGTACCGATTCAGCTCGGTCAGCTGTCCGTCCTGTGTCCCTGTAGCGCTGTCTTAAGCGTCTCACAGTACGGACATTGCCCTGGCCACATCTGCAGTCCTCATGCCTCCTTGCAGCATGCCTAAGGCACATTCACGTAGATGAGCAGGAACCCTGAGCATCTTTCTTTTGGTGTTTTTCAGAGTCAGTAGAAAGGCCTTTTTAGTGTCCTAAGTTTTCATAACTGTGACCTTAATTGCCTACTGTCTGTAAGCTGTTAGTGTCTTAACGGCCGTTCCACAGGTGCATATTCATTAATTGTTTATGGTTTATTGAACAAGGATGGGAAACAGTGTTTTTAAATCCTTTACAATAAAGATCTGTAAAGTTATTTTGATTTTTTTAAATTATCTTTGAAAGACAGGGTCCTGAAAAAGGTCTGTTTCTTTTTTTATTGAGTTTACATGTTTCAAACATACCACTGTAGTCCCTGTGCCCAAGAAAGCAAAGGTAACCTGCCCAAATGATTACCTCCCCTTAGCACACACGTTGGTAGCCATGAAGTGCTGTGAAAGGCTGGTCATGACTCACATCAACACCATCATGCCAGACACCCTAGACCCACTCCAATTCACATACTGCTCCAACAGATACACAGATGACACAATCTCAATCGTACTGCACACTGCCCTTTCTCACCTGGACAAAAGGATCACCTATGTTAGAATGCTGTTCATTGACTACAGCTCAGTGTTCAACACCATAGTACCCACAGAGCTCATCACTAAGCTAAGGACCCTGGGACTAAACACCTCCCTCTGCAACTGGATCCTGGACTTCCTAATGGGCAGCCGCCAGGTGGTAAGGGTAAGCAACAACACATCTGCCACGCTGATCCTCAACACTGGGGCCCCTTAAGGGTGCGTGCTTATTCCCCTCCTGTACTCAAATCAAATTCAAATCAAATGTATTTATATAGCCCTTCGTACATCAGCTGATATCTCAAAGTGTTGTACAGAAACCCAGCCTAAAACCCCAAACAGCAAGCAATGCAGGTGTAGAAGCACGGTTCACCCACGACTGCGTGGTCAAGCATGACTCCAACACCATCATTAACTTTCCTAACGACACAACAGTGGTAGGCCTGATCACAGACAAAGATGAGACAGCCTATAGGAGGAGGTCAGAGACCTGGCAGTGTGGTGCCAGGACAACAACCTCTCCCTAAATGTGAGAAAGACAAAGGAGTTGATTGTGGACTATGGAAAAAGGAGGGCTGAACAGAACCCCATTATCATCGACGGGGCTGAAGTGGAGCGGTCGAGAGTTTCAAGTTTCTTGGTTTCTACATCACCAACAAACTATCATGATGCAAACACACCAAGACAGTTGTGAAGAGGGAACGACAACACCTTTTCCCCCTCAGGAGACATGGGCCCTTAGATTCTCAAAAAGTTAGCTGCACCATTGACAGCACCCTGCCCAGTTGCACCACCACCCGGTATGGCAACTGCTCGGCATTGATCGTAAGGTGCTACAGAGGGTAATGCGTACAGCCCAGTACATCACTGTGACCAAGCTTCCTGACATCCAGGACCTATATACTAGGCGGTGTCAGAGGAAGGCACAAAAATGAAAGCCCAAAGGGACATCCAAGTCATAGACTGTTCTCTCTGCTACCGCACGGCAAGCGGTACCGGAGTGCCAAGTCTAGGTCCAAGAGACTTCTAAACAGCTTCTACCCCCAAGACATGAGACTGCTGAACAATTAATAATATGGCCACCATTTACATTAATTATCTATTTAAAAGTCATTTTTCAAATGACCTCGACTAACCTGTACCCCCACACATTGACTTGGTACCGGTACCCCCTGTATATAGCCTTGTTATTGTTATGTCATTTTCTTGTTACCTTTTTTCTTTTCTTTTTTACTTTAGTTTATTTAGTAAATATTTTCTTAACTCTATTTCTTGAACTGCATTGTTGGTTAAGGGCTTGTCAGTAAGCATTTCAAGGTAAGGTCTGTATTCAGCACATGTGACAAATAAGATTTGATTTGATCAATGTTCACCAATGCATTCTGCTTTTCGCCACCCAACTCTTCAAGCCAATAGGTGGTGGTAGTCAGACAATGGCAGCAAAATACCACTGATCCATCCATAGAAGTAGAAGAAGAAATTGGACCGTTCGAGTGGATCAATTTCCCTAAGTTGGTGAACATTGTTGGTCATTGCCTTTCAAAATGTTGACTGCATGAACTTGACAAAAAAACATGTCATCAAAGGTCCTGCAGTTTTTAATGAAGTCACCTTCAAGTTGCTGCAGTTGCTTCTCACTGGCTACCTACACAATGCAGCCATCAGCCTGGCAAGTGGGATTTGTCAACCAATCATTAGGGTGTTTTTAAATGGTGAATCCCAAACCCGCCCCTCACCCCTGCCAACTAGGAGGGCTCCAGGTCGTCACGTGTTTCTGACGAAACTCTGAGGGTGACTTCCAGAGAGTGGTGAGGGGATCAATAAACCCATTGGGTGTGTTCGAGCAGGAAGGCGGAGGAGGAGGAGGAGGAAGAGGAGGAGGAGGAGGAGGAGGAGGAGGAGGAGGAGGAGGAGGAGGAGGAGGAGGAGGAGGAGGAGGAGGAGGAGGAGGAGGAGGAGGAGGAGGAGGAGGAGGAGGAGGAGGAGGAGGAGGGGCACGGTTTACCTACAGCAAGAGAGAGACTATAAGGACACTGCAGACCTGCAAAATGACTATCCAAAATCTAAAACTGACCTTTAACTAAATCCTTACCTACTTTGGTCCCGGGGATTCTCACAGATAAAAACTGATATTCACTAATTTCCTTCATCTGCTTGCACTGCCCTCATATTTTCAGGAGTATTGAATTACAAAAAAGTACCCTTCAAGATACACTTAAGTATCTTAAGTACACCTAGTTATTACATTGTACATATGTAGTATTATGTATTACATGTCCTCTGTGGTGTACTAGTGTGTTTAGGTCAGGAGTGTCCATATAGCCTTCTCCCTAAAACAAGGCTCCGTGCAACATGGTTGTGTTGCCGTTGCGGTTTGCAGCTCAGGTGTGTCCGTATAGCCTTTAACCTACAGCAAGGCTCCTAGCAACATGACAGTGTTTCCATTGTTTATAAAAATGTTTAATTGTTTGTAATGTCAAAAATAAACATGAAATAAGCAGCTACAGCGACTTCATGCAGTTGACATGTAGATGCAAGGCAGGCTTGCAACACACTTTGAAAGGCATGACCACAGACAGAATTGATCAGCTCAAACTCCTCCATATAAAGAATAATGTGCTCGTTCGAGCTGATCACTTTTGTCATGTCGGTCACCGGCTTTCAAACTGTGTTGCATTATTGGGGGGGGAAATGTCGGACTTGCACCTTCATGTCCACTGCATGAACATAAATCATGTGACCAAAGGTCATGACATTTTGACTGCAGTCTACTGTTAGTTTCTGCAGTTGCTCTTCACCAACTTCATTCTGCAGCCACCGGCTGGCTACATTGTGGGAGGCTCTAATTGTCAACCAATCATTATTGTCTTTTTGTTTGACCTACATGAACCTGACCAAATACGTTACTGAAACAGGAACCAACTTTGCTGCAATTTGTGTATACAGTGGATATGTACAAATTCATGTGATATTTGGGACTGTCACTAATTGATTGAACAATGTACACACATTTTTATTTCAGTTTGTGCTTGCGTGATATGGGGGTTGGAGGCATGTTTATTTTGACATGATAAAGAAAAACTTTGATAAACAATGACCCCGCCATGTTGATCTGAGTCTTGCTGTTGGAAAACCACATTAGTGTCCGACCATTCGGCTGACACCAAATGCACCTCCCCCAACTTTACTCCAATTTATTCTAATTTCGGTGCCTTCAGCCTTACCACTCAAACGAACACAAAAGACAAAGTTGTGCCTGGGGTTCGGTCAGTTCGATTGAATGTCTGCTACGTTACGTCACGGTTTGTACTGAACGGCACGTTTCCTCAGAACGCCCTTCAACGTTCTTGAACAGACTTTGAGGTACGTTTGATGGGTATGGTTTTAAAGCAGAGAGGGACGTATTTAAAGTGCCGTTCCCCAACCCACCATCTCTCCGTTTTTGAACTGGTCGTTCAGAACCGCACCTTGTCCCTTTAATTGAACGTTGCAGTACATTTTTTCGTACTGAACGCATCCCTGTTGTTCATGCGAATCTGCCTTCTCATTGGCTAGAATGTCTGCCAAGGCGGAAGCCAGTCGGGATGAGGCGTTGTTGTTAGAGCTTTCTCGAGTCAAACAGTCTCAGTATAGAATTGAACAATAATAAAACAAACCAGAAGTCTGATCCTTGAAGTTTACGAGTTTAATATGGATACGAAGGAAGAGCCTGTTGCACAACGGTAAGACATTTATAAATGAGTTATACATGTGCGTTTTCGGTTTCAATTAAACATCGTCGACATATTCCAAGTGTTCTCGTAGCCTATTGTCTGTTGACTCCAAAATAACTTGGACATGCGCACGAATGTACAGATGCGAGATATCAAAAAGTAAAATCCATTTTTTTTCAAGTCTTCTCCCAGGGGTGTCATACACCCAAATCCGAGGGTGCACAAAGTATGTGCATTTTCAAACACCTGAAACGGCTTTTTCCCTGCAATCTCTGGCCCAAAATCTTGCTTGCCTTTCTGAAGTCTACCAACCTTGCCAGCAGTCATGTGTAGCACATGGGGATGTGTGAAACGGACTTTAGCTAGTTTTTAATGTGGAGCTGACTGATAAGATGTTTCAGGATGGCAGCCATGTGTGCTAGCAAGGCAGAGGTCCAGAGTTCGTGCCAGGTATGGTCCAAAACGGGAGGAAGTGGCACTGGCTAAGCAAGCAACATGACGTTGTTTACACATGCCAGCTAAGATATTTGGACAAGTAGCTACTCTAACTTGATTGATAGCCTGAAATGGCTTCTTGGTAGCAAGTTATGAGGTTGGGATATTGGAAACCTATCTGGGCTAGCTAAACCCAACTTGATCAAATTGTGGCTAGTAGTATTACAGAGAAGAAAAAAATATATATTATTTTTTATTTTTTTTTACAGGAGAAATCTGAAGGGGCACTTACCCCTGTGCCCCCTATGGGCATGACGCTTCTGTGTCTCTGCATTTAGATCTTGGCAGTGGAAATTGTGCAATAACTATTAGACAACCTTATTTAAGTATATATTTTACTACATAGTTTTGGTTGAGAGATTCTTTATAGTTTAGGATATGATTGAGCCTACTCAATTCACACATCTCAATATCATCAACTCATTTTGAGGCAGGATTAAATGAAGAGCCTAGTAAACCTGTAAAGCGTGGAGTTGATGACGTCATTGACCTTATTCCAGAGGGGGTAGAGAGGACAGGGTGGGTATAATTTGTGGAACGTTCCAACAGGAAGATGTTGTAAAGTACAAGATTGCCAACAAACAACGCATACAAAATAGCATGGTCAATTCACCTAGCTAACTAGCTGCCGAATAGGCATCAACCCACCACGTAGCTTATTCTTAATGTTTGTCCATAGGCTCCAGAGTGAAGACAGACATTTTTCAGAATTAACGTGGTGAGTGAAAAACATAATGAAATAGCCCACTCCCTACCCGGTATCTTATTCTGCCGCTATACAACTTTGTATGCGTTGTTTGTTGGCAACCATGTTATTTACAAAGTTTTTGGAACAGATTCATGTTGGACCGTTCCACAAATTATACCCACCCGAGAGGACATATTCCATTGGTGTTCTTTCATGTTTGCCAGGTCAAACTGACACTGCCTACAGTCAGTCTTGCTGTTATGACTCCAATTGGTTTGCATTGGGTCATTTCACGTAGGCTACCAATATGCCTGGCGGGTAAATGCTCTGACGCTGCCCAAATGCTCTATCTTAATATTGATACGCCTCGCTTTCGATCTACGGTTTTGGAACCGTTTGGAACCTAAATTGTATATCGACGACAAACTATTTTAAAAAAACAACCGGTTAAAGAGAGGCCTAGTTCAGTCAATCTATATTTGGGTCGATTTACCTTAACCTTGAGATGTCTAAACTGAAGTGGTGACAATATATTTTTAGGAAATTTCAGCTTGCAGTGCAGCATTGCTAACATCGGTTTGGCTGTTTACATTCATGACATTTGACGATGCGGACTGTGGCAGAAGTAATAAATAGATTGTTGTGGATTCTGTCACCATGGACCTTGAGACACAACTCAAGTTCAGGGCAATTAGACCCAAATATAGATTTTGACTGAACTATGCCTGAACAACACATTTTATAGGGCTCCAACCTGTTCCAGTGGAGGGCTAAAACAGAGTCACACACAGTGTTGAAGTCGTCAGGCAAGCTCAGTGGGTCAATATTTCATTTCAGTGATTCCCCAACATCTTGTCAACATGTGCACAAAAAATGGAACAGATATCTTATACCAATCTGTATGTATACATGTTTATCCTTAACAAGGCCCAGGTGTCCTTGAGGTGTCAAAAATCTCTCAAATGTCAAATTGTGTAAAATATTCCCATTAATTTCTGTAATTTATGACAGTATTTGTATGGCCAAAATGGCATTCCTTGATATATACTATCATTTTTTCATGTTGTCTTGAGTGTTTGAGTTTATGTCAATATTTGGTCAAAAACCACTCCAAATACAATTATGTTTTTAGACATATTCACAAAATATCTTGCACTCTCTTTTATAATTTCAAAAGCTAACAGTCTGGCTGAGAGGCTCCAGCTCACTCAAACACCCCTCCCCCACTCTAGCATACCAGCCACTGAGCTATGAAGATCCCAGGAGCAGAAAAGGAGCTGACTCCAATAAACTGACCAATCAGCAGTCAGGGGGCTTGGCAGGCAGTGCACTCTATAACCCCTTAAACACAACAACTGCTACTTCAAAAAAAACTAGTGTATTATGGGACAGTACGGGTAAGCTGCAGTATTGCTGTGAGATAGGAGTGTGACTTCATAGCCCATTTAATCTCAGAGCCTATACAAGACAGGAGATAGAAACACAATCCTCTATTGACAAACAAAATATTATTTTGCATAGTGTGGGCTGTAGTATTTACTTTTAAATTGTTTGAATAATTGAATAACAATCAATCATGCAGAATGCGCGGCCAGTGTTGGAGAAATGCAGAAAACCGCTCATCTGTAGGCCAAACTGTTAAAAACTAAAGACCTGGGCTGCAAATCAAGCTGCTTCACATACACCTAAAATAACTTTGCGGGACTGGGGTTGGGTTCAGGGACAGTTCTTGCGGGAGCAGGTGGGAGTCGGACAAGAAGTCAGCGGGAGCGGGTGGAGGCAGTATGAAAAGCAGCCTGAGTGGGTTGAAGAAATCAGTCCCGTACTGTACTGTATTATCTACTGTGGTGTACTTTGATGTCCAAACTTGTGAAACGTAGACTTCTATGATTGGTTCCGATTTTGTCTGGACCAACCAAATTTGGTCTTGCTTGGTAACAGAGCTCATTAAAATAATAGCCAGTATGTAGAATAATACCCAAATATGCAAAGGAGGATATTGCATATTTCGACCGTTTTGTGTACCTATTTAGGATACACCATGAAGAGAATGACACTCATATCCATAATTATGCATTTCTGTGTTGTACAGATCAGGGACCCATGATGAAATTACATTACCGTATTTCTGTTACCAGGTGTAAATCCGCGTTACTTACTGTAGTTCTGCACACACATCTATTTGAAAAACGTGGTCACATGGAAGTGCCCTTATGTTGCCTGTTTCCCTGACCCCTCACAGGCTAAGTCTTTGAGAACACATATCTGACCATATTAAAATCAAACCCGAGCACGTTCTGTCACACCCTGGCCAATGAGAAACTCATTACTCTCACGTTATATTACCACAGCTGGTAAGGATCAATTACAGTTATTAAATAATCAATGATATTTTCTTTGGATAAACACAGATTGTGAGATGCTAAGGGACTGGGAGAACTCCTGAACTGTCTCACCCGGCCTGTAGTCATACATGGAGATACACCATTACTTCTGTTTAAACGTCCTGTGAAAAGCCAGGGGGATAGAAGTGAGGGCACAATCTCAGAAGCTCTCTGAGACTATAGAGAACAGAGGGACAATGGAGGACACGGGGGGGGGGGGTCTGTTGATTTGGCGTCAGATGCCATAAACGGGTTAACAGAGCCTGCCTGTATCCCCGTGGTGCGAGGGAGGAAGCTAAGGGGAGGGAGGTAAGGGGCGATTAAGGGCTGTGGTTCAGGGAGGATCGTTTCCCTGCCCCCTCACAGACACAGTGTGAGACTCGGTGAACACTTCAACTACACAAAGAGAAAACTATTTAGGAAATAAATTTTTTGTTCCATCTGTTTGTATGTGTGCGTTTGAATATTTAGCTATTTGCTTGTTCGGTTATGGAGGTGTGATGGAGTAAAGAGGATCAGAGACGTTTGATGCTGAAGAGTAATAAACAATGTTTGAATTTTGTTTGTCTGAAGAAGGAAGTGAATATTACACTGTGGATGTTAAATATCTGGTTTGACTTTGTGTACACTTTGTGTACTACTTCTCTTCCTGCTTCATCACTTCCTCACCACTCTTTTTTTCTCTCTCCCTCTTCCCTCTGACCAGGTCGGGTACGGATCAGCGGAAGGTGCGTTCCCGGGATGCGGCACGCTGCCGGCGGAGTCAGGAGACGGAGCTGTTCTACGAGCTGGCCCACACCCTGCCCCTCCCCCGCAGAGTCTCCGCCGACCTGGACAAGGCCGCCATCATGAGGGTGACGCTCAGCTTCCTTCGCATGCACCACCTCCGCTCAGGTGGGCTCCCATTGGCCAGTCATGTCCGTGTCCTGTGACTGAATGGTTGAGAGCTTACTTTCTTCACTACTTTCCTAGTAATAACCAACTCCCAAGATGGTGGTAGTCTAGACCCTTGAGTCGAAAATATGGTGACATGACGTGGGTTTTAATGTCATAGCAGGGGACACGAGTGAGGAGCGCGTCACAGATGGGGACGAGGACACGATGGATGGGTTCTACCCCCGGGCGCTGGCAGGCTTCATCATGGTGATGACCGAGGAGGGGGATATGATTTACCTGGGTGACAGCGTCGACAAACACCTGGGCATCCAACAGGTACGTACAGCCGCACATGGTCTTGGTAACATCAGGGTCATGGGTTTGATCCCCACTGGGGCGATCCGTATGAAAATGGATGCACTCGCTGTTGTAAGTCTCTGTGGATAAAAAGCATCTGCTTAATGCCATATAGTAGTACTATTGTAATATACAGTTCCACTGCTGTTGTGTGATTTTGTTTACAGTCCGTCTGTATCCACAAAGCTCTAATTGAGTATAGTCAAGTAGAATGAATCCGTTACAGACTTACTAGAATGTCGACTGCAGACTCGATACAAAAAGTGGATTCTCCCACTTACCGAATGGCAACGAGTAATGTTAATAATATTCCATTGTTAGTTTTACCACGTCTTTATTCATGGCCTTTGATGAACAGTTTGGTTGTCCAATTGGTTAGTTTTATGTTGCAGAATTGATTTAACGGTGTGAAATCATGAGGCTTTTTGGATATTTCAGTGTCTGACATGTGAGTTAAACCACACGTGATATGTGTTCTTTATACGTGCTTCCTTCAAAATAGGCTGTGGTCTCTGAGAGCCCTCAAGTTCTACAGAAAAAAACATATTTTTCACGAGAAGTCACCCCCCCCCTTCTTAGCTTATCTTTCTTTTTATTGTTTCACATGCAGGCTTGTAGTACAATCATAGCCAAAAGTTTATGGTTCCCTAGATTACCCTGCAGAACAAATTTAAGAGTCTGGTTGGTTGGATTACCAAGAAAATGCAGACATCATCATGTTTGTAGGAGTTAGCAAATAGATACAAGCTACGAAGCACCAGGTGTGATATTCTCGGCTTTGCAGTGCAGCTTTTCTTAATCTGCAGTTCATGGAAAAGGCGCCTGTGTGGCATTGTATTGACGTGGTTGTATTATTGTTGTTGTCCAGCTGGAGCTGCTGGGCCAGAGTGTGTATGACTTTGTCCACCCATGTGACCAAGAGGAGCTACGGGATCTCCTGGTGCCTAGGCCAGGTGAGACAAACTACCCGTTGTGTGTGTGTGTGTGTTCATCATGCATGCTCACACAGAGCTATAGGCCTAAACCCTAGAACCTATTCTCTCCATCCCAGGTGTATTCAAGAAGAAACCAGTGCAGCAACACACAGAGATGACCTTCTTTCTTAGGATGAAGAGCACTCTGACTGTTAGAGGGCGCACTGTCAACATAAAGTCTGCCACCTGGAAGGTACGCCCCCCACCCCCCCGCAGACACACACAGCTGAGCCCTACTGAGCCACCAACACCCCAAGCCCTGTACACCTGCGTATTCCACACCTGCATAGGGCGATCTTTACACTTGAAATGCACAACTAATGCTTGCTAGCAAAATATCTTCTAACTATACATTTGACTATCTAAGATGTGCCATATCAATTCTCTTCAGCTCTGCATTTGGTTTGCTAACTTCCTCTCTAGCTAAGTTGCTAGCTTTCAAGATTTACAGCAGAGATGATCAACCCCCTCCTTGATCAAGATCCCCGTTGTCTAATATTTGTTTTGTGCGTGCAGAAAAAGAGTACCCTTTTGAGTATAACTTTATGAGCTGGGCTGTCTGTTCTTGCCATTCGTTTGTCTGATTGCGCTTATTAGCATTTAGCTAGTGTCCGCTATGGAGAGAGAGTGCATACAAAGTGCTGCTATAACGGTAATACCATGTACCCCGCTATGGTACTGGATTGATATGAAGGGAAAGGGGGATACCTAGTCAGTTGTACAACTGAAATGCGTCTTCCGCATTTAACCCAACCCCTCTGAATCAGAAGGTCTGAACATCTGGATATTGGCCAACCCTATTCGGGCCATCTTTCACCATTCAGTGAGATTCATATGTTGCTGTTACCAGTGGCGTTGCTAAGACATTAGAGAAACATCCGAGCTATAAACATGAGATGTGTTTTGGATTCAGAAGGACAGGACACTTAATCCAGCTGAAAGGTTAGGTAGGACAGTCTGGCTGGCCTAGATATCAGGGATTTGTCTCCATTCTAATGATGAGATGTGGGGATTAACCATATCTCTCGGGTTTATGAGTCTGGTTCTCTATTTAATCCAGCCTGCCTCCCTGCCTTACTTTCTTTCCTATTGGAACTTTTTGGGGGAGTAAAAATGTTTGACCTTTTAAAAATACTATTTTCCCTAACCTTAACCCCTAAACCTAACCTTAACTTAAAACTCTAAAACCTAACCCTTAAATTTTAAATAGAATTGTAACAAATTCCGGACAAGAAAAAGGTTAGTGTTTTCCTACCTTGCCAGGACGTTTGGGTGAATTGTTAGACCATTGGGGTGCTGATAAATTAGGAAAACAAGTACACACACACACACACACACAAGGCATGGGTCCATCAGTGACCATGACTGTCAGAAAGCCTTGGCCCAGTTACGCTCTGGATTCCAGTAGAGGTGTGTGTGAACAGTGTTGACTCAGCATTTGTGTTATTGTGGTGAGTCTGTGTTCTCACTCTTGGCCGTGTTACAAGGGTGTCACATCCCATTTTCATACTGCTGTTCCTCTCCATCTCTGGTTATTTGGTCTGTGCCAGAGCTCTGGTCTGAAGTAGTGCACTATATAGGGAATAGAGCTCTGGTCTGAAGTAGTGCACTATATAGGGAATAGAGCTCTGGTCTGAAGTAGTGCACTATATAGGGAATAGAGCTCTGGTCTGAAGTAGTGCACTATATAGGGAATAGAGCTCTGGTCTGAAGTAGTGTACTATATAGGGAATAGAGCTCTGGTCTGAAGTAGTGCACTATATAGGGAATAGAGCTCTGGTCTGAAGTAGTGCACTATATAGGGAATAGAGCTCTGGTCTGAAGTAGTGCACTATATAGGGAATAGAGCTCTGGTCTGAAGTAGTGCACTATATAGGGAATAGAGCTCTGGTCTGAAGTAGTGCACTATATAGGGAATAGAGCTCTGGTCTGAAGTAGTGCACTATATAGGGAATAGAGCTCTGGTCTGAAGTAGTGCACTATATAGGGAATAGGCTGCCATTTGGGACAGAGCCTTCCTCTTGTATAGAAAAATCCTTACATTCCTTTATTTTCTTCTAACACGGCTTGTCAAGTCCCAGTGTGAATGTGCTGAACATAGTTATGTCTGCCCTGAATTGGAACAGGCAACTGGCAGGCAGCCCGCGGCACAGCCCCCCTTTTTTAAAGGCCCTCGTATCAATTTCCACACAACTACAAAAAAAGTGAGCTACTGCGGCCCCTCATGATGAGTTGTGATTTTTTTTTTAGGTGCCCTTTTTGTGCCCTCATCAAATTTGCCCATCCCTGCTCTCCAACATTCACATTGGGACTAATATGGATGGTCATGGTTGTCAAACTAACCTTCCTGCACTCTGTGGCCCCCAGGTGCTGCACTGTACAGGCCACATGCGTGTGTGCTCCAGTGACGAGGACTCGTCACCCCCTGCAGGCAGCTTCATGACGGTGCTGTGTGAGCCCATCCCCCACCCGTCTAGTGTGGAGTTCCCTCTGGACCGCAGTACCTTCCTCACTCGACACAGCATGGACCTGCGCTTCACACACTGCGAGGGCAGGTGAGGCTGAGCAGACACACACACACACACGCGGTGAATTCATTACGCCAATTCTGTTGCAAAACCTTTTGTTGCAAAACCATTTAATCCAAACGCTCTTCAACGTGACGTAAAAGCTGTTGCATTCTTAAATGGAAGGAGATCATTTAAATGTTCTGGTTTCCACGCGTTGCCATTCCAATATGACAAGTCTGAAGTATTGGGCACAAGCTGCACATCTATAAATTATTCATTCTTCCATGCTCTAAAGCAGGGTTTGCCAACCACCCTCCTGGGGGCATCTTTTGGTTTTTGCCCCCAGCACTACACAGCTGATACAAATAACCAAGTCATCATCAAGCTTTGATGATTTGAATCAGCTGTGTCGTGTTAGGGGCCAAACACTAAAACGTGCCCCCAGGGGGGGGCCCATGACTGAGTTTGGGAAACCCTGGGGCTCCATCCAAATCTTTCCAGAAAGAGAAACAACTGAACAACAATTTTCATTTGAGAACAAAATGAACCTCAACAGCATTTGAAGTAAACAGTTTTGTTTGCAAAACATTTTGCAATAGAATTGGCCGTAGTGGATACACCCATGATTAAACTAGACTGAACACTACACTCACTTTTAGGCTAATACACACATGCATAGCAACAGAAACATCACACACAAACACACACCCTCATACACACTCTGTAAAGGGGATTGTGAAATGAATAAAAGCAGGGGTTGGAACTGGTTCAGGGAAAAGAGTGAACTAATTAGAGGACAGGAAACAGAACCGGAAACGAAAGTGATCTCTAGTGTTTCGAAAGAGAAAAGTTATTTTAAAATCATGAGAACCGGTAAATAATATGATTTATTTTTTAATATTCAGAATATCTATGATATAATTCTGTTATTCAGTGAAGTTCTGATGCTAGTAATAGCCTAAACACATTCCAAGTCATGCCATGATGTTCAGGACATCAAGCCACCTAAAGGTCTCGATCTCTCCCTACCCGTTATATTTTGGTTCCAATCCCCTGAATAATTGTGAAGAGTAGTTGCGGTTATAGTCAATCATAAATCAATTCGGGTTCATACAAGTTTCAACGGGAGACAACCTCCAGCATAGAAAAAGTCTGCCTGGCCTCCTCGGAGAAGGCCCTTATATCCACTATCAGCAGACAACTGTTCAGTCTTCATGGTCACTAAATCTTCTGACTCCCAACTAAGACAGTAGCCGTTGCCACTGTCGACACAGATTACCAGTAAGTATACCATCAGCACCTAAACAGGTCAAAGGTCTAAGAAGTAAAAGGATATCAGTAGTCAGTTACAACATATTTATAGACTATCAGAAGAAAACTACTTAACCAAACATGGTGTCAACATGGGGGTACATGGCTAATTCCGGTTTCACCTCCCAGGGGAATGCCTCGGTCCACGTCTCTCCGCGTATACAATTATATTTAGAACATATCATTAACCAATCAAGTACAGAAAATCGTGAATGAAATAATTTCCCACTACACACAAACAAACAGACCGATGGAGATGGCCATCTCCATACCGTGGGAAAGTTTATAACCATTGTTTGTTGCCCACTCTGAGTGGGGCTCATTACAATAACTCATAACTTCATCTGCTGGGGCAAATGAGTCATTTTATACCATTCCCTCTTGCAAAACTACCATACTGCATCATCGATGGGTTGTTGACTACAAGCTGACCTCTGACCCCCTCCTTCTGTATCCACTGTGTTGCCAGGGTGGCAGAGCTAGTGGGATACGAGCCAGAAGATCTGATTGGCAAATCTGCCTACGAATTCCATCATGCCCTGGACTCGGATCATGTGACCAAGAGCCTGCACATCCGTGAGTCTCTGAGAGCAGGGTGTGTGTGGATTGTAGGTGGAAGGGGGCATGCTAAAACATTGGTTTCACCGAGCTAGTCTCCTTTGTAACATTATCATGTGACATATAACAGTTCCGTGAGAGTCAGTGTAACACTGTAAGGCGTTATGCCGGTGAGTGATACAGAAGTAAAATGACACTGTGCGAGTACTGGGGACGACGTGTTGTTGTGACCGCTGTTGTCAGGCAGACTTGCTACTGCTCAGCCTTTCCTCCTGGGTGTCTGGGAAGCAGACTGAACAGTGAGGACAGAGGATTGGACAAATACAACTACTGCTAGACTGCGTGAATACATGGGGTGTTTCTCAATTTGCGTACTACCGTGAGAAGCGCTTACACTCCCACCTACTGTATTGCCTCACGCTGCACCTCGCATTCACTGAAACCTTCTTTCAGCCAGCAAAAATAGAGACTAGACCACACAGGCAAAAATGACCTAAAAGTAATGTTGTGCAAGGTAGATGTCAATTCTTTGCGGGTAGCTAGCTAACAATTGTTCGTGACTATCACGCTAGCTAACAGTAGTGTCTGTTTGATCCTCATTACACACCACGGACCAACAAATACTCTTTACATCAACAACATAGAAATCACTACAAAACTTATTGTATGATCTCTTATACACTATATTAGGCCCAGCCTTTGGAACTTTAATTTTCCTAGATATGGCTACTATATTGTGATCACTACATCCGATGGATCTGGATACTGCTTTCAAGCACATTTCTGCAGCATTAGTAAAGATATGATCAATACATGTTGATCATTTCATTCCTGTGCTGTTTGTAACTACCCTGGTAGGTTGACTGACAACCTGAATCAGGTTGCAGGCACTGGTTACAGTTTGAAGCTTTCTCTTGAGTGGGCAGCTTGATGAAAGCCAGTCCATATTTAAATCACCCAGAAAATATACCTCTCTGTTGATAACACATACATTATCAAGCATTTTACACCTCTTATCCAGATACTGACTGTTAGCACTTGGTGGTCTATAGCAGCTTCCTAGCAGAAGGGTCTTTAGGTGAGGCAGATGAACCTGCAGCTGTATTACTTCAACAGTATTTAACATAAGATCATCTCAAATCTTTACAGGAATGTGGTTCTGAATATAAACAGAAACACCTCCGCCATGGGCATTTCTATATTTTCTATAAATGTTATAACCTTGTATTGCTACCACTGTATCCTCAAAGGTATTATCTAAGTGAGTTTCAGAGATAGTCAGAATATGAATGTCATCTGTTACTAGCAAATTATTGATTTCATAAACCTTGTTTCTTAAGCTACATATGTTAACGTTTTTGAGCACTTTTCTTTTGGGACGCTTACTTGTTTTCATTGCTTTACAGGGAAGCTTAGCAGAAGTAGATATGCTCAGGTTATTTATGTCAGTGCAGGGTGATCTGCACACAGTGGACTTCCTCCTAGGGCACACTGCCTCAGTGCTAACAGTATAAATCGGGTTCATAGGCACGTGATTACTGCATACAATAGCTGTGGGATCAGCAGAGACATTTAGGGCAGTTAGAGGGACATAAATTAGGTTACTTACATTGTGTCTACCGACTCCCCTGGTGTAATGTCCATTTGCTGAAGCATTATGACGACTCTGCGACACAATGGTAGGGATTAACTGAGCTGGACTTCGGTCATTGATAAGTCATTGTCTCAACGCAGCCTTATAATGCTATGAAAGGATCCAGGAACCCAAATGATTTGGGTGGATCCCATCCTCCTTATAAAATGTGTTTGGTTTCTGAAAGGTATCGCAATTGTCAACAAAAGTTACACACATTGAGCTGCAATAATCACGTAGCCAGTTGTGAAGAGAGAGAATCCTGCTAAAGCGTTCCATCGTGCGTTTCAGAGAGGCCACGGGGCCAGATATGACGGGTCTTCTATTAGTGTCTAGCAGAGAGTCAGTCAGCTCTTTTAAAATCCAGTTTCAACTATTCATAATGTCATTAAAACCCACATGGATTCCTGACGTAGGACAATCGGGAGCAGTTTAGTAATGTCATTTACTCCAGCTCCGGGAAAGGACATTGTTTTATGAGCCCTGCACAGCCTTTTAAGGGTGCTATGGTGAAGTGGTCGACTTGAAGTGTGCCTGTGGGTGTGTGCGCGTGTTTGTCTGTGTACATTGATATGTCCACTGTCCCCCTCCCCCCCATCCCAGTTCTGTCTAAAGGCCAGGTGTGCACCAGCCAATACCGTTTTCTGGCTAAGAGTGGGGGCTTCGTGTGGGCAGAGACCCAGGCTACAGTCATCTACAACAACAAGACCTCTCAACCAGAGGCTGTGGTCTGTCTTAACTTTATCCTCAGGTAATGTCCCACCACCTCTACTCTCATCTCCTTTTTCATGACACATACGTTCACCCCTTTCCATTCTCCCTACCCTACATAATCTCTTTCTCTCTCTCTCTCTATCTCTCAGTGTGGTGGAGCAGGCAGATGTGGTGTTCTCAGTAGAGCAGACTGGCTGTGGGCTGAAGAGTGATCCTGTCTCTGAGGCCTCAGAGGAGACTTTGTGTGACAGTGACAACAGCAGCAGTGGAGATCTCTTCCAACAGTTGAAGGAGAACCCAGAGGACCTCCTCCAACTGGCCCCTGTCTCCGGAGACCCCATCGTACCCCTCACAGGTCATCCTCACACTTTAATTCACACCGTAGTACTGTACCATCTTGTGGTTAGTGTCTCCCCTGAGGTTGGGAGTTTGGTCGAGTACCAAAAGATTCTAGGGCCTGAGGCGGACCTGCGACAGACTAGTGTACTAGTAGATCAAGCTGCCTCATGCGGCAGCCTCCTGCCCTATGGGCCATTCTGGCTGAGACAGGGCTGGCTTACTACATATTCATTCACTGTCATAAGTGCTCAAAAGACTGTTTGTGTTTGCGGCTTGTGTTCCTGCAGACTTTGCGGAGCTGTCGTTCAGCCTTCCATCAAGCCCTGACTCCGCCCCAGTTTTCCCACAGGACCTGTGCACCCCCGAGCTGTGGACGCTCCTCTCACCCATATTCGACAAGCCCACCTCATCATCACCAACACCAGCACTGGTAAGAACTTTAGTAGATTCTTAAATAATAGGGGGTTTACAGTATCTCCTTAGAGTCTATAACATACGAACCCGATGTGTTCTCACTGATGAGGAGTCCACTATATATCTGTCCTCGTCAGATCCCCATTGAGGAGCTGCCAATAGAGGATGAGGTGGAGAAGTTGTTTGCCGTCTGTCCAGAAGAGGTCGTGCAGAAGGAAGACCAGCCTGAGGTACATGCAGAACACAGCCAAACACTAAATGATGAGCATAGTTCTTTCCTATTTCTACAATAAGTCAAACTATTTTGAGAGAGGGAAATTAGGAAGAGGGAGCCTATACCTGTGATTGAGCAGTCTGTCTCCTGTGCTGGCAGGACGTGGAAGTGGTTGATCTGGACATGCTGGCTCCGTATATCTCCATGGATGATGATTTCCTGCTCAGCGTCCAGCTCCCTGGGATCCCTGACAGCCCGTCCCCAGAGCCCCCCACTGCTACCAGGAAACGGTACAAATCTATTCTACTCTACTGACCCACTGCTGTCTGGGTCACACCAGTGAGAGAGATGAGACGCCTGGTTGGATTGAGTGTTTTGGAGTGACAGACAGTGGTGTTGGGTGTTTGGGAGTGACAGACAGTGGTGTTGGGTGTTTTGGAGTGACAGACAGTGGTGTTGGGTGTTTTGGAGTGACAGACAGTGGTGTTGGGTGTTTTGGAGTGACAGACAGTGGTGTTGGGTGTTTTGGAGTGAAAGTGTTGCTGAATGTTAACGTTCCTAACTGTAACTTCCACAGGAGCCATGAGCAGGATGAAGACATGCCCTCCCAGCTGATGAGTCAGGACAAGAGACCGAGACACTCTGTGTCACCCATCCAGCAGGAACTGCTTCTCAGCTACACCCTATTGGTGAGGAGGGGGTTTAGGGTTGGGTGAGGAAAAGGGTTTAGGGTTGGGTGAGGAAAGGGGTTTAGGGTGGGGTGAGGAGGGGGTTTAGGGTTGGGTGAGGAAAGGGGTTTAGGGTTGGGTGAGGAGGGGGTTTAGGGTTGGGTGAGGAAAGGGGTTTAGGGTTGGGTGAGGAGGGGGTTTAGGGTTGGGTGAGGAAAGGGGTTTAGGGTTGGGTGAGGAAAGGGGTTTAGGGTTGGGTGAGGAAAGGGGTTTAGGGTTGGGTGAGGAGGGGGTTTAGGGTTGGGTGAGGAAAGGGGTTTAGGGTTGGGTGAGGAAAGGGGTTTAGGGTTGGGTGAGGAAAGGGGTTTAGGGTTGGGTGAGGAAAGGGGTTTAGGGTTGGGTGAGGAATGGGGTTTAGGGTTGGGTGAGGAATGGGGTTTAGGGTTGGGTGAGGAAAGGGGTTTAGGGTCGGGTGAGGAAAGGGGTTTAGGGTTGGGTGAGGAAAGGGGTTTAGGGTGGGAGTTGGGGAGAGTGTATGAAATGACTTAATGAACAATGATGTGCTATTAAAGTTGAAATTGTGTGTGTGTTTCAGGACTGCCTGGAGGATACAGACAGCCCAGAGTTGGAGCTGGTGCCACACCCCCACAGGCGGAGTCAACTGCTGACGGACAGAGACCCCATCCTCGGGGAAGCCCAGGGACGATGTGACACCGCAGGTACAAACACACGGACACACGTCATGGTACTACTGTATCTTAGGCAAATATTTAGGCTTCATGTGTGGCATTTGCATACCGTACCTACCAAATGCACTCTTGCTAATATCTACTGAAATAGGAGATGACCAATCCAACTCAGTTCTCCTCTTCCCCTTCTCTCTCATTTTCTCCCTCAGCCTTGATGAGGGACCTCTTCTTGTCCCGCCCACCTGACCCCGTGACCTCCTCTCTGACTTGAGGAAGCAGCTGCCAATCATCCCCTGCCAGCTGCGGAGTTCTGAGATCACAGCGCCTCAACAGCATTCACACACTCCCCAACCAGACGCGCGCATTCTCTCTGCCAGCGCCTCCAACTCAGAGACTTCGTCACGCTGGCCAACTATGTCCACAACAACAGCTTGCTATGGTTTTCTGCGAGGATGCCTGTAGCTTAAACCTGGTTCCTCCTCTTCTCTCCACTCTTGTATGTCTCATGTTCTAGGGGGTAGGTGGCAGTACTAGGTTTAGCCCCCCCCCACCTCTCATTCAGGGTTGATAAAGGTGTTCTCCTCAGTTCTTGCGAACACTTGTAGATTTTAGTCTAAACACTACACTTGACCCAATGGTGCTTCCGAGGTCAGAACAGACTCAAACAACACACGCACAAATCAAGCCTAAGACACACACGTCCAGTAAATCTGAGAGTGGTGTTTTAGGGCACAGCGACGACCCTTCAGTTGGTGTACTCTTCTTCAGTACGGTATGTGGACCTGGCAGTCTGTACGGGACCTTTGGGTTTATTATTATGATATTATTTTGTAACGGAAGCGCACAACGGTTATAAGATATTCCAATATTACCTCAGAACGATCGTCTATGGGTCATTTTTTATAAGGAAGGATCAAATGAATGACTAACATCCCAAGCCATTGCTATTGAGCAGTTGGGTGCAGTACTCAGGCAGTTGTTACCTCAACAGATCAGCTGTATGCTGCGTACTCGACTGCCATCTCTTTCCAACCAAACAGACAAATTATTTCAGTGGCATCTTTTTACTTGGTATTTTTATATACTTTACATGCTAGACTTTAGAAGAAAAAAAACATGTATTAAATCAATGTTTTGTCTGCTCGCTTATGGACGACTATTGTAGAAACCGCAATGGTTTTGTTGCTTTTATCATGTATTTCTAGGTGGTGCAAGATCTTGTCATATTCAAGCAGAAATGATTTCTTTTCAGAATATGGTTGCTGTTTTGCAAATTCAGTGGATAAAATATCTGATATCTGCCTTTTTCATTTCACGTACTGTAGAAATGATTACTTAACATCTTATCAATTACGCCCCCGTTGTCATTATTATGAATCTATCGTTTAAAGAATGCGAAAGAGATAGAAAGATAATTGGTTTGAAGCACACATAGGATTTATTTTACCTGCATGAGTATTGCATTTGCAATAATGAAATGATCCCATGGTGGCATTAGGTTCGTCTCTATAGATTCATCAGAATGTGTTAAGTATCGTTTATCTGCCCTGTACGATGAAAGAAGCACCGTAACCTTGTCACCTGTACGCTCTGTAGTGTAAACCTTTCTGAGAGTATTACGTTTTTGGGGTGCCATTTGAGCTTTTTTTTATTTTTAAAGAATGTACTTTTCTTTTCATTACAAAATAATCTTCAATAGCAGGGTGGCATGGGGTTACCCCCCCCCCTCCACCCACTTTAAATGACTCCAATAAAATGATTGAAGTACATTGATCTAATATTTTATAATAAACAGTGATGTATTCTAATGAAGTTAGATCTATACACTTTTAAAAATATATATATTCTAATAGGGGAGCCAAAAGAGAATTTCTCTCTAATCAAGTGGATTATTTATCCGTTTTTAATCAAGTAGTACAATTTATAGTGAGTATGTTTGGCAAAAAATGGAATTATGCCCACCTATTTCCCTTCGAAATGTGTTTACCTGCGGATGGCACATATCAATCAGTCTTACCCCAACCTACCCTATAATGATGTAGGTCTACCACCATTTGTAGTTATGTAATTTACATAACATAATACTTCTGTTTATAAATTTGGCTTTTATCATAACTTTCATTTTCAAAGACTAGTGTTTGTCTGTACTGTTTTGCATTGTATTATTCACTGAATAAACTGAAATGGATATAAATGCACTTTTTATTCAAGAGTATGTAATGTAAAGAAATACTGCCATCTTGTGGTGTTTATGGTAGATTCATATGTTCGTAGTACAGCTTGTTTCTTTACTTTAATAATGCTCCTTTGTTTCCCCCGAAAAAAAAACAAGCTAATCTCAGAAACCCAGAACTAAAAAATCTCAGTTATGTTACATACGTCTGTCAACGAGAGATTAGGTTACTTCTGACCTAGTTTTATTCAGTTAATGTAAAGTTTATGCAGGGGCAAGATTATGCAGTACCCCCAGACTAGTTATAAATTGTGTAACGGTGTAGTCTACACATTAGTCGCTCTAAACACAGCACACCATGTGTAAATGGCATCACCTTTAAGTTTGTCAGTGCCAAATAAGTTGAACATGTCATGAACATAACACCCATATGTATAATGGCCACAAGATTTCACAATAGTTACAAATGAACTGGCACTTTAGAGCAGAGGTGTCAAACATACGGCCCGCGGGCCAGATCCGGCCCACGAGGGGTCCAACCTAGCCCGCGGGGGGTTTGAGTAAAAAAAATAAAAAAATAATAATCAGTATGTATATTTTGGTTGGTGGGGGAAACAAACTCCATATACTTTAAAATGACTAAAACCAAATCTAAACTGTGTAAAATGATAATGGACCTACATTCATAGTTTCTTGACTGTGTCCAGTTCACTAATAATCACAGAAATGAAGCTAGACAGGGAGCATCGGAAATTACAAATACGATCGATATAGGACAATTTTTTTGCAAATGTTAATGTGGCGAGGAAATAGTAAAAATGTTCAGCACGACTTTCCGGACCGCGTTGAAGACCGAATGCGTCCCCCCCCCCCAAAACCTGTGGAACTATGTTCTATTACATATCACTTCCTGCTTGAAACTGTTTGATGGGGAAACAACCATAATGCACCAACTCTATTTTGTCAATGAGTCTTTCCATTCACTAACTACAACCTCAAATCAGGGCTGAACACACAGTAGTTTCTCAACTGATTTCAGTAAATAGGTCAGTATAGCAGTTCTGCATTCCTCATAAGCGGATGTTGTACTTCTCCATTTGGACACAGCAGTTAAAGTGAGTCTACTCCACTTCCCTCACAGTGCCTTTCCCTGGCCATCCTGTTTGTACAAAGTTCTGTGTAACATAAAGGAAGAATGAGTTGGTCAGAATGTCAGATCCCATGTTACAACTTGGCTAAAACTATCCTTTTTATATCATGGATGGTCAGTCCTGCCTATGAATTTGAGAGTGGTTACATTTCTCAGGCCCATCCTTCAGCTTTTTACTGAAACGGGTGACTTATTGTTTCAACTGCTGATTGCCGCTTTAAGCTGAAATTCTCACTTAGAACTTAACTTAATTATTCAACATGAGCTGGTTATTACACTAACTCTGTCTGTGCGGTGTCCCAAATAGTGCCCTATTCCCTACTTTCTAAAAATGTATTTTACCCCCTTTTCGTGGTATCCAATTGGTAGTAGTTACTGTCTTGTCTCATCGCTGTGACTCCCCTACGGACTCGGGAGAGGCGAAGAGAGGCGAAGGTCGAGAGCCATGCGTCCTCCGAAAGACAACCCAACCAGGCCGCACTGCTTCTTGACACAACACACATCCAACCCGGAAGCCAGCCGCACCAATGTGTCGGAGGAAACACCGTACACCTAGCGAACTGGTCAGCGTGCACTGCGCCCGGCCCGCCACAGGAGTCGCTAGAGCGCGATGAGACAAGGATATCCCTACCGGCCAAACCCTCCCCTAACCCGGGCGATGCTTGTGCACCGCCTCATGGGCCTCCCCGTCGCGGCCGGCTGCGACAGAGCCTGGGCGCGAACCCAGAATCTCTGGTGGCACAACTACTGCGCCTATAGTGCCCTACTTTTGACTAGGGCCTATAGGGCTCTGGTCAAAAGTAGGGCACTTTATAGGTAATCGAGTGCCATTTGGGTGCAGACTGTGTCTCAGATCAACCATGCGATCTACTTTCCTTTGACTAATTATTCCCAGAGAGCACCATAACTGAGTAAGGCCAAGAGGTTTTACAATTAGAAACAATGTGGACGTTTAATCTTCAGTGCAATGCAGTAATTGCAATATTATGTCAATGTTACATTACATACATCCATTACATTTTTTTCTATTGAAAAGAAAATGAGAAACAACTACATTCAATGTCTATAACAAATAAGTACATCCTGGGGGTTTCTACTCCAAACCCTCCCCAAATTCTGGTCAATAATTCAAAGCAGATAGGGGAGAGGTGCAAGGCGGGAACAGGGTCGGTCTGCTGGTTTCTATATCGACGCTACAACTCTGCCATCATCGCAAATCATCAACCAACAAAAAGGACACGCAGGTCCCTGTGATGTAACAGTAATATCATTACCAAAGTCACCTCAACAAACGAGGCTCAGGTCCCATCACTGATGGGATATAAACCATGTCTCCATGGCAGGATACGTCTCATAACATTACCAACAGCCAATCAGAACTGGTGTGCCATGTATAAGGTTGAAACCTGAAAAGAAAGTCGATCCATGCTGGTAGGCTTGAATCCATATACAATGGGGCAAAAAAGTATTTAGTCAGCCACCAATTGTGCAAGTACTCCCACTTAAAAAGATGAGAGAGGCCTGTAATTTTCATCATAGGTACACTTCAACTATGACAGACGAAATGAGGGGAAAAAATCCAGAAAATCACATTGTAGGATTTTTAATGAATTTATTTGCAAATTATGGTGGAAAATAAGTATTTGGTCACCTACAAACAAGCAAGATTTCTGGCTCTCACAGACCTGTAGACCTGCACCAGGCTGGGAAGACTGAATTTTCAATAGGTAAGCAGCTTGGTTTGAAGAAATCAACTGTGGGAGCAATTATTAGGAAATGGAAGACATACAAGACCACTGATAATCTCCCTCGATCTGGGGCTCCACGCAAGATCTCACCCCGTGGGGTCAAAATGATCACAAGAACGGTGAGCAAAAATCCCAGAACCACACGGGGGGACCTACTGAATGACCTGCAGAAAGCTGGGACCAAAGTAACAAAGCCTACCATCAGTAACACACTACGCCGCCAGGGACTCAAATCCTGCAGTGCCAGACGTGTCCCCCTGCTTAAGCCAGTACATGTCCAGGAGAATGTCATATGCTGAGTTGCATTCAAAGAACACCATACCTACTGTGAAGCATGGGGGTGGAAACATCATGCTTTGGGGCTGTTTTTCTGCAAAGGGACCAGGACGACTGATCCGTGTAAAGGAAAGAAGGAATGGGGCCATGTATCATGAGATTTTGAGTGAAAACCTCCTTCCATCAGCAAGGGCATTGAAGATGAAACGTGGATGGGTCTTTCAGCATGACAATGATCCCAAACACACCGCCCGGGCAACGAAGGAGTGGCTTCGTGAGAAGCATTTCAAGGTCCTGGAGTGGCCTAGCCAGTCTCCAGATCTCAACCCCATAGAAAATCTTTGGAGGGAGTTGAAAGTCTGTGTTGCCCAGCAACAGCCCCAAAACATCACTGCTCTAGAGGAGATCTGCATGGAGGAATGGGCCAAAATAACAGAAACAGTGTGTGAAAACCTTGTGAAGACTTACAGAAAACGTTTGACCTCTGTCAATGCCAACAAAGGGTATATAACAAAGTATTGAGATAAACTTTTGTTATTGACCAAATACTTATTTTCCACCATAATTTGCAAATAAATTCATAAAAAATCCTACAATGTGATTTTCTGGATTTTCCTTCTCATTTTGTCTGTCAAAGTTGAAGTGTACCTATGATGAAAATTACAGGCCTCTCTCATCTCTTTTAAGTGGGAGAACTTGCACAATTGGTGGCTGACTAAATACTTTTTTGCCCCACTGTAAGTGCCTGAGCACATGATTTTACAAGTCAGTACATCATTGGTGGGTAACACAAATACGCCAGTCACTCAAATGTCCTTGTCATCGGGAAGTGCAACTTGTATGGCCCGCATGAGCACCTCACTCTGACTCTCTCTGGGACGGGATTGGATCTCCTCGTAAGGGGGCGGAAGGATCTCGGGGCTTTGATTGGATTGAGGGATAAGGTGACTGGAATCTGATTGGTTGTGAGCTAATGATGGACCTGGAGCCTCCTGGGCCAATAGGAGCTGGGTGGGCCCTCTGCAGGGGGGCAGGTGTTGCCCCCAGCTCCCGTAGACAGCCTCCTCATAGGTGGGCAGAGACACAGGTAGGCCATCCACCATCAGATCCATCTGGTCAGAGGAGCGCCTGCTGAACAACAGTAGAGAGATGATCAGATCACTTCACAGACAGCACTCATACAGTGGGTGGATTTACCTACAATCTAACTGACACTACAGCTATGAAACACCCAGCATCAATGATAAGATGACTATCAAACCACTGAATTTCCTTCTTCCTCCTCCTCCACAGTCTTTCAACTTTCACTCATCAGATTATAAAGATGCTTTCATTACAGGATGTGATGCATTTCCAAGCCTCTACTGTACAAAGCCACTACAGCACTGTAACCACCCTACAGAGCAACACACCTGATTCAACCAATCATCAAGACCTTGGTTAGCTGAATCAGGTGTGTTAGTCCTGGGCTGGAACAAAACCTACATACACTAATGCTCCAGGACCAGGGTTAGTAGTGACAACACCGCTATAGAGGATCCAGTCGTATGAATATAGCTGTGTGAGTGACAGGGATAAGAACCAGTCATGTGTGCTTACCTGTGTGAGTGACAGGGAAAAAGGCGGGACTTGATCACCAAGCAGGCCGTGGTGGTGAGAAGGAATATGGACACGCCCACCGCCGTCGTGGCTACGCTAGGGAGTGAGTGGGCCACCTGGTCCTCATAGTTAACATGTCTGTCTGAAAGAAAACACAACACAAACAATCAACACACACACCCATCAACTACCTACAACACACTTAGCTGTGGTCCAGGGCGTTAGTGTGTGTACTCACTAACCCCCCTGAACACACACTGTCGCCCTGGACCAGAGCTACAACACACTCAACAAATACATTCAGGAAGTACACACATCATTTAGGGGAAACACACTACTGATACACATATGGACAGCATAAAACAGGGTATCTCAAAGGGAGTCAGTCATGCATCTGCAGGTGTGGTTTCCTATATCCATGACGCATTACATTTCCGTGAGGTTTAATATGGCAGAGGAAAGAGACTGGTTAGTTTGGTGACTTTGCTCACTTCCCGTTTCTTGATGCTGGTTTCCTGCCTCGATGCAGCACAGGCCAAAAGAGGAAGCAAAAGGCTCTAAAGTAGCATGTTAAGAATCTGCTATGTCGGCTTTTGCATCTCACCAAGTAGGTCATTGACCTCTTGTGTGGAACTACGGGGTTGGTACCAGAAAGTTACGACAATCAAATCTTAGCACTTAACAGGCCACACACCATCATGTTAACCAGCCTAACACACTGCTCAGCTCTAGTGACACTCAAAGCTCATGTAGGGCTATACTCAAGGCCATTGAAAGTATAGCACAACAGTCATAGAGTGGTATAGAGTGTATGCTTCCACTTGCCTCTTCCATATCCAATAAGACATGACTGGAATTGCCCAGTCCTCGAGGGCCTGATTGGTGTCACAGTTTTGCCCCAGTCCCAGCTAACACACCTGACTCCAACAATCACCTAATCATGATCTTCAGTTTAGAATGCAATTTGATTAATCAGCTGTGTTTGCTAGGGATGGAGAAAAAGTGTGACGCCAATCAGGCCCTCAAGAACTGGAGTCATCCATCCCTGCAGTAAGAGGACGAATGAAGGAGGGTGGTCATAGCGTTGCTATTAATCAGCTTATGAGATGAATATGTGGAAGAAAGCCATGTAACATTTAAATCATCAACCCATAACCTCCATGCATGCATATAGCCAACCCGGAATCAGCCAAAGTAATTGTTGGGTGTCTGGGTTAATGCATTTACAAAGGCGGTGAGTGATTGAGTACAGAACGAACCTACCTTAAATCACACTGCAACCTTTGACCTGACTGTAGTTTACCTAACACTTATCTCATATCAGTCACTCATGGACATACTCCACACACACATGCGCTAGACCAGGGATGGGCAACTGGCGGCCTCCTTTTGTAGGCCCGCGGATCCATTTCCAAAAATAAATAAGCTGCAATTTCGAAGTTTGGTTGTGTGCATCAGCAGTTTTTCTCTTGTTATGGCAGTCACTGACAGTCACTCAATTAGCCCATTGAGTGACATTTGTTAGATAGGTAAATTAGTATAGCAGCCAGCTAGCTAAACGTATAGTAATCATGGTCTAATACTGACCAGTGGACCCCCATTGATTTTGTTCGTCACTCTCACTCAGATATCATATTAACAACTGTTTCTCTCTCCGTCCCATGGCAAAATGAGTAGAATTGCAAGAAATTGACTTGTGTCATTTTTTTTCTCTAAAATTGAAAAATCTTCCCTCCGCCCCATGGCAAAACATGTAGAATTGCAGCAAATTGTCTTTAAAACTGCAACATTTTATCTACGCCCCATGGCAAAATTGCAAAGAGGAACAATAAAACATCAATGTTTTCTCTCTGCTGCCACTAAAATGTTTTGCTCGCGAAGTGGGGATCTAACTGCATATGTGGGTATGGATGTGGGTACACAGACCCGCGAGCCACCCCCAGTTCAGATTTATTGTTGCCCCCACCCCCATCAAAGTTGCCCATCCCTGCTCTAGTCCATTACACTAGGAGCAAAGGTTTACCCCTCCTCCCACACGGCCGTGGTGACTCACCAGCTGTGGACAGACAGGTGGGCACGCTGGGGATCCATTTGCCGTGGCGGCAGCGCGAGCTGTGCACCTCTTTTGGGATGGTGTAGCCGGGCTCACAGAAGTAGTAGATCAAGCTCTTCTGGGGGAAGCCTCGGCAGGGGGAGGGCTCGCAACGGAAGCCCCCGTGTTCTGGCACCAGTGGGTGGCTGCAGTTCCCTTGCCTGCCTGCGGATGAGGCATACAGTTTAGTTGTTAGACCTTGTTGTTGAATCGAACCGGCAGTTATTGTATCTCAAAGATCTGTGATTCAGGTTGAAGAGGAAAAAAGCTTTAGGTAGAGTGTTTTAATAGATACGGTCATATGAATGGGGTAAGACAGGTGGAGTCTGGGAGGAGGAGTCTTGCAGGTCTGGGGAGAGGGCTAAGTATCATTGCAGCATGATGCAGGTTGTATGTCCAGATAGCTATATAGTTAGCTCTTACAGATGGATTACAGCTTTTGGGTGCAGTGGTGACTGTTTCAACAAGTACATGGTGGTGCAACGTGGATGCCTAGCAGAGGTGATGACCTGGGTGGGCAGTTGTGGGTGGTTAGGGTGGGTGGTTGAGGAGGGAGACGGGTACCTGTGGTGAGGTCTGGAAGGGCGACCAGGAGAAAGAGCCCGTAGCCCAGAGTGATGTGTCCACACAGCCATAGAGACTCCCGCTGCGCAGACATCAAAACAGCCTTCCTGCAGGTGCAATAAACAGAGAACTCAGTGCCCTGCAGATAGTCACGCACATACATATGCACACAGTTGCAAAATATCGACAAATATCTAATCATGCACTTGGAAAGCCTCCCCTTTTGCCCTAACAAAGGCAGGGGACAGTGGTTCAAAGCTGCAGCTACCATAAACACCCACAGCCTGACCCTGAATGAGTGAATCATTCCCCAACCCTGTACCCTTTAATTTCCAGAAACTGGAACTAAACTTGGGTTATTGTTCAACACCAGACATTTATCAACATTACTTATATGACTGGTAGGGTTTTTTTTTGTTCACCTGGCCCATATTTCCTCTCTTAGCACTGAACTTGACACACAGGTATGGCACTAACACAAATCCCATGGCGGGTTTCGGAGCGCTTTCATATCGGGGGTGCAAGTCAACTCTGGAACAGCAGGGGAGGTCCCTGCCAACACCATGTGTGCCGTTCTCACATAGCCTGCAGGTGTAGGATCTTAAATTGAGCCAGTTTGCTACAGCAGGAAAATAATCCTGCAGCAACAGGAAATGTGAATTATTATGTGGATTATAATTAATTTACATTTTTGTAGGGGTTGATAACATTTTCATAAGGGAAAATCCAGTCTGAAATGTCTAAACGTTAATTACACATTTCCGAAGCTTTTTTAAACCTACACATTTTAAATTTCCTGCATTGCTGGAAGGTTCTCCTGCAACAGAGTGATCACATTAATATCCTACACCTGTTTCTATCAGGCAGTGAGCTGTGACCACAATGTAGGTGGGTGGCATCTTACTCACCATCTTATTAAAACATGACTTCTGTTCATGAATAAGCTGTGAAGTATGCCATTATAAATTGCTCCAGTTCCATTATAAAGCATTACTTTAAAACGCAACACTATAAAATGAAATGTAATAAACATCTATCAATACATTTACTAATGTAGAGAAAATAAGTTGTCATCAACAAATCTAGTAAAAAATAAACATGTTTTTCTCCTCTGAATGGATTTGGTAACTGTTTGTCTTCTGTGTGCCTGTAATGATTCCCATGTTTGATAGGTTAGTTAGTTAAGCAACAAGGCCAGAGGGGGTGTAGTATATGGCCAATAAACCACGGCTAAGGGCTGTTCTTAATAAGCACTACGCAAGGCAGAGTAAAAACAAATGTTTTGTCATACCCATGGTATACCGTCCGATATACCACGGCTTTCACCCAAACAGCATTCGGGGCTTGAACCACCCAGTTTATAATCAGTATTATAAACTGGATGGTTCGAGCCCTGAATGCTGATTAGCCGACAGCTGTGGTATATGAGACCACATACCACGGGTATGACAAAACATGTATTTTTACTGCTCTAATTACGTTGGTAACCAGTTTATAATAGCAATAAGGCACCTCGGAGGTTTGTGATATATGGCCAATATACTCCACGTTGCGTCGTGACTAGGAACGGCCCTTAGCCATGGTAAATTGGCCATATACCACACCCCCTTGTGCCTTATTGCTTAAATAACCCATGGGTTTAATGACTTCTGCTATGTGGTACTTCGCACTTTCTGCTCTGATTGTCAAACTACTCAGCTGCATCCCTGTTTCTGTAAGTGTCATACATGGATGGCATTGGCACACAGTAACACTTTTCATGCCATCCCACTCATCCAAGAGGAATAGGCAAGTGATCAATTATAATATGACTCACACTACCTATGTCTTTGTGTTGTCATGGAAGTGAGGAAATAATATCAATGGTCATGTTATGCATCCTATCAAAACACATCCAGGCACAAATTATAAGGAAGGACCTTGTAGACTACGGCAGAATATGGTAAGCAAAGGCTATTGTGTTAATCATAGAAATAAGGCTCATAGAAATAAGGCTAGTGTTTGTGGTACGTTCATGACAAACCGAATAAATAACCTACCAGCGCTCGCTGAACATAAACGCGCAACGGAGCTGAATGCACAGGTGCATACCCAGAAATCACCAGACATCCCCAAATAAGTACAAATGCCAAAGCTGACGCATTTATATCATATCCAGAATGCTAATATATCAAGCCAGTCTAATTAAAAATCGCAATTTTCTTTAGCCGACTAAACTCAACTTCCACTAATTAAACAAAATATTCCTACAGCCTACATCAACACTATGTCCTACAGGCTAGTCATATCCTACATATCACATGTTCTATTATTGGGGTTACATTTATCTTTAGGCAAGTTCAAAAAAATACTTGGCTAAAGATAACCTCTTACCAATAAGGCTACTCACCTGTAGAATCTAGATATAGGAATATTCCGTTCAAAGACTAGTCCAAGATGGTATAAATCAATACTTCCCCGTCTGTTTGATATACGATCCACTCGAGATCAATATCTAATTTGTTTAATTCTCCTCCAGATTAATGGGGCATATAGCAACAACTGGATCTATTTCACAGCCGCTGACAACGGAGTCATCGCTCAGCTGTGTTTTTGACAGGAACAGAGAGACTTATCACAGGCTCCAGTCCCGACTACGCGCGCTGGTGACATTGATCGAGTTAGTTTTGCAGGGTGGGTGGAGTTGCCTCATTTTAGGCCATTCCATTGGTCCTTAAGCGAATTCTCCGCCCGGCCATGCAAAACGAACTCCACCACTGTATACAGTGCGTCTTCACACAAACCCCACCCTTAGCAGGCGTCCGCTGGACCTTGTCATATTCAGTAAATTCGAGCTAAATTTCGCAGAACTGTGGAAATTGAACATTCCGTTCACCGCAGTATAATGAGCGGTCATTGTTTTTGGACCACGCTTTTCACAAATCCTCTGTTTACAACACTGTCTCCATCGTGGTCGCCTGCTAAGATGAGTGAACAAAACAAGTCTACAGTGCAAGGCCAGATGATACTGAATCACATCTGACAGAAGGACCAGACGGAAGTGCTAAGAATATAGTGCGCCAATGCAACATAATTTTAGTTTCTTCCAGAGATACATATTGTATTGTGTAATATTTTACCTTAAAATATTTCTCCAATGTATCAGGTTGATAAATATGAAAATAGACAAACGTCTGGCCGTACCTAAGATACAATATAACTAACGAACTTATTAGCTGGGCCCCAGCCCATACCTTTAAATGTGTGACGATTTAAAACCATAAATCAAAGACAAATGTTATCAATCATCAACACCATCATAATCATCCTCATATAACCACAGGCCAAGTCTTTTTGGGTAACCTTTATTTTACGAAGTCATTTAAGAACACATTCTCATTTACAATGACGACCTACCACGGCCAAACCTGGACGACGCTGGGCCAATTGTGCACCGCACTATGGGACTCCCAATCACAGCCGGATGTGATTCAGCCTGGACCTGAACCAGGGACTGTAGTGACGCCTCTTGCACCGAGATGCAGTGCCTGACCGCTGCACCACTGGGAGCCCAAGATGATGAGTACCATCTGAGACTAAGGCTATTGCTATAACACGACTTTTGAAATGGTTGACATCCTCAAATGGTTACACAATACACAAATGATAAGGCATGACAAAAAAACTTACATTTTAGAAAAACTGTATTTGCCAAAAATATTTAAAATGAGTTGTTTTTACAATAACCAGCAGAAATGCAAAAATCCAGGGGTGGGTTGGAACTCAAGAAAAACATTTCAACCATCTCAAACTTTACAATACTGATGCCTAAATGATTTAGCATACAAGAAAGTGTGAAAAATGATCATACAAACAAGTTGGAGAATTTCACAGAAATATATTAGTAGGCCAGTCAGTAGGTGTCACAGCTCCTAATTTGAATTTGAGAATCCTCTCAACAAACACAAACCAACGATAATGAGTTTACTCTGAGACACTACAGACTCCTGGAGATTTGTAAAATCATCATGTACATTTGCAATTAACAAAAATGACAAAGAAGGGAATCATATTGATCGTGAACGTTAAGGCATTAACACACAAAATAACCGCGAAAAAAAAAAAGTTAAGCGGTTCTAACCTTGACAGGCATTAAATGAAGTAGAAGCTACAGGAATGTCAAATACCAAGTGCGGAATGTACGCGATTGGTTTCATACCAGCCACTGAAAACTGTAGTTGACGTGAGTGAAACCAATGGCGATTGAAATCACATCTTACACGTGGGGGTTAATGAGATGATTCAATTCTGTAGTTTGAAGAATGATACGTCTTTTTTTTTGTCATTCATCATTACAGTATATGATATAAAACACAAAATACCAGTGTGCCATCAGTTCACGGTAATGATTAGTTAAGCGATTTAGAAATATACAGTATGCAAAGATGGATTTAATGGGTATCAAAACAGGATTGGTTTAGAAAATCTGCACAATTACAGTTACAAAACTTTGTGAGCAATGAAAAGTGATCAGTTCAGAATATTGTTGAAAAAGCAGACAGTGAATTACTAACTTTGATTGTCATTCTTTCAGCCCATCTTTTCACTCAGTTTTGCAAAACTAAACTGGAAGAACATTTTATTTTTTTACACATGGAACACAGACGGATCACATCTTACTCAGGCTTACCAATCATCATGTCACTTTTAACAGACATCCACTTGTCTTTTGGAAATATGGAATATTGACAGAATGTTAAAACCGTACAGTAACCTCAGACGCATCTAATTAACAACAGTACTTCACAATGTAGTGTTAGTGTCTACTTATGGAGTCTGTTCCGATATCCTCACTGAAACTCACAACAGACACATTGGCTACTCTTTGCTGTGCACTAAGGCCTCGTGGTCTTTGGATGCTCTCTATGGTGAATGTACATATGCGACTTCGTCTTACTACTCTAGAATTGGAGGGGAAAGCTCAGAGAAAAATGAGGACTAACGATGAATAGAGCCCTATAAAACCTGTTAGATTTTTTTGCCCAAGTTCTGTTTTTCCAGGTTTCCCTCCGTTTTTTCATGTGTTCGCTCTCAACAACAAAAAGATCACACGTTTTAAATAGAAAAAGAACAGCATTTGATATTCTAAGTCCACCACAATGCTTAAACCACATCAGGAGATCACTTTCGAGGTCTGTGAAAAATCAAATACATTTATATTTTTGGCTGTAGTTTGCACCAGCCAAGAGACTTGTTTGGTTATCTGTGTTTCTGTAACGTGTGGTTGCAGTATGCTGAACAATTTAAAAAACATTTTTTAGAAAGCCTTCCCATCTACCAGAAAACGGTGATTATTAGCATCATTGCTAACGGCTACACGAAGTGGTAGACAAACGTGCACTCAGAGAGGGGAATTACCATGCCTTTTGCTTCTGAAAGTGGAAGGAAAATACAAATCACGGGTGCAATTTGTTTATGTCTTATGATAATCTTGGCTAAATAATACATTTTCAAATACATTTAGTTGATTTCCTACCAAAGTACAATAAATGTTGTAATATTCTTGAATTCGTGATTCCACCCACAGACTTTCGTAGGGCCTTGCATGAAGTGTGTGTGGGTGATTGTGGTGAGTGTTTACTATTTCAGTTTGCATCTGTGGGTCTGTTTTCTGCCATACAGTTCCTGTCATTGCTACATTATGGACAAGAATTCAGTTATAGCAGCTGTTGCACACTTCATTTAGCCAAGCACGAATTTTCACCTTGTGTGTCCGTTTCCTGTTCTAATAAGCCCTTAAAGCTGGGATCCTTATCCAAAATGGTGAAACAGTCACGTCCATTTGCGATATTAATCCCCCCCCCCCCCCCCCCCCCATGCTGCGCAACGCTCCTCAGCTCGGCAACAAAAAAATAATGGTGGTGTGGGGCAGCCGGTGTGACTGTTTCCCCCTACTGCAGATTCCATCTTTAAACACAGAGCCAGTTTGTGGCTCAGCACTACATTCACATAGTCCAGAACCATTGTCCAGACTGGCCAGGTTGGGCGTTTAAGAAATGAATCATTAGGAAAAATGACAAAAAGAATGTACTTTCTGTATATACAGGTGTGTATGTGTGTGGGGGGGCTTTCATAAGGGTGGTCCTTCCGTTGACCTAGTGGTCACTACTATAAACTAACAGCTGAAGTCTACAGCAGCAGATCGAGGGGTTACAGGGAGCACAAACTACATGGCTAAATTCCTAAAGTACAAATTAGCCTTTAGAAAGAAACAGCTGAAACTCTGCCTTGAAGTTCACTTTATATTCTATTAAACACAGGTATATTAAAATAAACGAATTATCTTGTAATAAAAAATAATTTAAAAAAACCTATATGATATATTGGAATCAACCAGGCGTGCAGCTTCTATCTCAGAACAGTGCTTCAAATCTCACTGTAACCCCCCCAAAAATAATCACAAAATAGAGAAAACAAAGCGGATATATCTATGTTCATCATACTTACCAGAAAAATAAAGAAAATAATCTAAAACACAACTCCAGTGTCTACCTTTGCTTAGTGTTTGTAACAGGAACCAAGTGTTTACTTTCATTAAAAAAATACTTCAATGCATCATGTGGTAAGAGAAAAGCATAGTCCTCCTTCAGTAGTCTTTTCTGATGTCCTGTCTATTGGAATAGAGTTGAGTCTGGGCCATGTCGTGAGGAAGGCCTGTAGTGTGGAAGCATGGTTCAGACCATTCAGCTAGGATGCTAACAGTGTTTTTTTGTGAGTCACCCCAGCAGGCAGCACTTTCCAAGCCTCATTCTACACCAAACCGCTCAAGCTATACATCCTTGTAGTGTCAAAATCTTTTCTCCCATAGGAAAGGGGACAGAGATCCTTTTCATTTCAAAAGGTTCTTAAAAAAAAAAAAAAGAAAAGAAGCTTGACCAGTAAAAATGCTAATATGAGCTGGGCAGTGTTTCTCTGCCCCCCCCAACCTCCTCGCTCCAGAACAGTGTGAGTCCGAGGTGTGAGCTTGGGGAGTTGAGGGTCCATGTGACACTACTCCTTAGTGGGGGAGAGGTCTCCGCTCGCTCTCATCTCATGCGGTTCTGCCTCATGAGAGGCACAATGCAGGAGGGCGGGCCAGCCTTGCTCAGGAAGGGGTGCTTGAGTAGCTCATTGGCTGAGGCCCTCTGGGTGGGGTCTCGCACCAACAATTTGTCCAGGAAGCCCTTGAGAAGAGGAGAAACCTGGGAAAAATAACAAAGGATGACTATCAATTTCAAAAATGTTGAATAACAGGGCCTTGTGTGAGAGAGGCGCTCTTTCTAGTGTGCCTCGTACCTTGTGTAAGTTCTTGAGTTTGGGTGGTAGGTTGTCACGGATCATCTTCATAGCTTTGAGGGGGGGCTCATTGAAATAGGGGGGCTCTCCGTCCACCATCTCGATCACCATCACCCCCAAGGACCAGATGTCCACCTACGAAGGTAGAATATTGTATACACACAGTGATCAGCGATAGTTTCGAATTATAATGCATGCACACAGACAACTAACTGGACATTCATTACCTCAGGCCCATAGGGCAGTCGTGAGATGAGCTCTGGGGCCATCCAGTAGGGTGTGCCCACCAGGGACTTGCGCCGCTGCACCTCTTTCGACACCTGGGCGCAGAAGCCAAAGTCTGACAGCTTCACCTGGGCGGGGCAATAGAGGAAAGGGTCAGAGCTTTTAATTAATTATTTACGGGGGAAAAAACACAGGCATTCTAAAAATACTGCCATCTTTACAAATGACTAAATGAAAGACTTTTCAGCTGACATGGACGTTATGTGTTATAGATTGACAGGCTGAACTCTTAGCGTACCACAAACAATCCTCTATCTAGCAATGTGCTGCTTTACAGTATTACACATCACAGTAGAACACCTCCCACAGTTCTCTGAGAAAACCTTTGCAATGCCTGGGTGGATGAATATCCTGTCTGCCAATGGTGACCTCTGAAGAACAGGGCTCACTGACTAAAGCATGCTTTGAATTGGTAAGGGGAAATGTGAATACACACAAACGCACGCACGCAAGCACACACACACACACTCTTCTGCCGAGAATCAGCTGAGGGTAACTGACTACACTTCCCCTTGGGTCAACCACAATAAGAGCTAAGCACAGCCCTTAGCATGCCAACCATGACAGCTACAAGTGACTTCAGGTTGACACTTGGGCTCAATAAAAGATAAACGAAACTGTTGTATCATCTACAAACTGTTGTCGGGTAAAGTAAGAACTAAATTAACAGCGTGAGCTTCAAGCCCTCCATTACCTCTCATACTGTATATTACAATACTTTGGGAACAAACATGACTGCAACAAGTTCCTCTTTCCCATATCTTCATTTTCACAGCTGGTTTCATATCGTTCCGATATGTAAACGAGATAGCCTGTTATGACTGGGCGGTATGGGGAGGGTTGTCACAATACCAGTAATCCCAATACTCGGAAGTAATATCATGGCAAAGAAACAAAACAGCAGCCATTCTGTTGGACACACAGAGCCTTCTTTTGTCACTCAGTCACATGAGTTATTTTCCAAAGCTAGGCCTCTATCACACAATACTTTATATCATACAGCAGCTTTTTCAAGGACCATAGAGGTCAGTCTATTCCGCATTCTCTTTTTTGCTATGGGACAATTATAATATCTTTGTGTATGAAGCAGGGTTGGGGTGAGTGATGTGTACATACTCCAGTCTTATAATTGTCTATGAGGGAGGTGGTGATGTAGGGTTGGGGTCAAAAAGAAACAACAACAAAACCATGACTGAAACTTACAATCGGATCTCAGATCAATTGTCTGGGGCCAAGTTAACCTCCCTTTCATGTAAGAAAGTCATGACCATCATGTTTGACCAATTCCATTTTTATGTAGAAGGACAGAGAAGCTCAGAATACTTTTTGAAAGGACATTCTACTCCAAAATTAATTGAAAACAATTTCTATCTCCATAAATGGGCCCAATAACATATTGGTAAGAATGTTAATTATTTAAACATATTGGACCACGTCCATATAACCTATGCATGGTCTATATTATCAGATGTGCTATTAGCAATAAGCATTATCACCTGTAGCCCAACTGATGAAGCATAGTGGCTATAAAATGTACGTAGGCTGAAGCATTGGGTTTGTCCTTTGCATTCACCCTATTGGACACAACATCCTGATTTATAATAATAATAATTAATAACAATATATATCAATTAAAATTCACCATTACAGTGTCATGGCCCTTGTAAGATGACTATGCCCATTTAAGTGGTCTGTTGCACAGCTGCCCATGAACCATGCTTGAAACTAAGCGTAAAAGTAGAGAAATAAAAGTGGGAGCAATGTAAAGAATGTCAGTTCAGTGCACACAGCTTAACAGAGAAAATTAAATATTTGAGAAGAAACTTATTTTGGAATATATTTAACAGAACAGACATGGCCCGGCCCACCCCCCATATATGAAGGAAATCCAATGCAGTCACAGAGCTTTAACCTCTGAAGGCAGGTGTACGTACTCTGCCGTCGTGGGTGAGCAAGATGGAGTCACTCTTGATGTCCCTGTGGATGACGCCCTGGGTGTGCAGCACTGACAGAGCCTTCAGCACAGACAGGCACACTGTGGCTATCTGCTCCTCATTCATCCTGGACACACACACACACAGGTCATTAGCACTCAGAGCTGACAGAGAAATAACATCTCACACCACAGGTTGCATTGCAGTGACATGAGAGTGTAGCCATGCGACACTACCACCTAGTGGTGAAACAAATAACTAAACAAAAAACTTTAGTGGTTATTTTTACTTAACTAGGCAAGCCAGTTAAGAACAAATTATTATTTACAATGACGGCCTACACTGGCCAAACCCGGACGACGCTGGGCCAATTGTGCGCCGTCCTATGGGACTCCCAGTCACAGCAGTTGTGATATGGCCGGTTGTGATGCAGTGCATTAGACCGCTGCGCCACTCGGGAGCCCTTACCATTGCTTGTACTGTAAAAACAGCTACGATATGAGCAGTTGAACACTATATGACTAGTATGAAACACAGACATCTTAATTCTAATCACCATAGCCCAGGGCTGCCCATGGCCCTTCCTGGAGATCTACCTAGGTAGGTTCAGTCCAAATCTATTTAACACACCTGATTCTGCTCACCAAGACCTTAACTAGCTGAGTCACGTATGTTAGGGTTGGACTGAAAACCTACAGGACGGTATAGTTCCAGGAAAAGGGTGGGCAGCCCTACCTAGTCCTGCTGGTCAGTTGTCAGAGCAGCAGATCAACGGTCATTGCTATCCGGGACCCTTGGTACGTCCAACTCTGATATCACCTCATTGAAGTTAAAATGTAAAATAGTTAGGATGTAGGCTATGGAAATCCCAAGGATGCCAGATGGCACTAAACCTCAGATCAACAGACACACACCTGGTGTGTGTGACAATGTCAGTCAGAGCCCCTCCCTCCAGGAACTCCATGACGACCCAGAGTTCATCTCCCACCAGGTAGCTGTTGTACATCTCCACCACGTTGTCATGGTGATAGTCCCGCATGATCACCACCTGAAGAGCACAGGAACCAGCGTTACTAAGGAGACCGTGGGTGATTACATGGCACATGACATCACTCATTACACCACTGCAAAGATATGCATGAGCCGCACCCTCCATGCAGGACAAATCTTTCAAACATTAGCAAAACTCTGTAATAGCCACTATAAAAAATTATGGATCACACAACTAATAGCTTACAAATCCATTATACTGTATTCCCTGAACATCAAAAATCTTAAAGACCTTCATCTCAATTGCATTCTGTTCAAGTCAATACAGGCCCTAAAACCCCACCTCATTGAATAGCAGCTCCCGGCGCTGCTGCTTGCGCAGGTCCATCTTCTTGACAGCCACCAATTTGCCAGTGCTCTTGATGGTGGCAATGCACACAATGCCGGTGGAGCCCTCTCCGATCTTGATGTAGTGGTCCAGGTAGGTGCGCGGGTCACCCAGATCCACCACCATCTGCAGCGCGGCGCGGAACTGCTCATGGGACACCCGCTGGGGCTCCCTCTGGGGCGAGAGGGCCTGCTGTGGTGGTAGGGCAGGGGCCGGGATGCGGGGAACGGGAGCCTTCTGCTGCTGGTGGCTGTGGGGGGGCTCAGGACCCAGGACAGGGTGGGAGGAGTGGTGGGGGTCTCCTCGTAGCTGGCCCTTCTGCGGTGCTTTTCCCCCGTCTCGGCTGGAGGCACTAGAAGGACCGTTGTGTGGCGGTGCTTCGTGTGGTCTGGCTGGCTTCAGCTCCTAGAAGGGAGAGGAAATGACACTGTATGATCAACACTTATGTCAGAGGTCTGTTAAAGACATGCGATAGAACATTAGCGGCACGCACTGGTTTCCATATCTCCCAATGTCTGGTGTTCTCCTAGCAGCCTGTCAGTACCTGGCTGGTGGGGCTCCTTCCTCCTTCACTGTCAGCGCGGGGGTAGGTGTTGAACGGCCTGCTGGTCTGTTGTGCTGTCTTTATCACCCCCTCTGTGACAGGCAGGTTAGGCATACGGATGTTGGGCCCCGAGAGAGGCCTCTTATCACGGGGCGACTGGGGGCTGCCGTCCCTGCCCGTGTAGCTGGACTTAGGCCTCTGGTCGCTGGGCCCGTCCCTGCGGACTACTTGGTCGTGGTGGTCCCGTGGGTCCGTGTCTCTGGGCTTTGGCGGGGGAGGGGGTGGGCCAGGACGCTCCCTCTCTCGGTGCCTGCTGCTTGGTTCCTGGCCCCGGGGCTGCTGCTGTGGCCTGCCGTCCTCTCGCTGAGAGCGGGGTACCCGCTGGGGCTGCCGGGGGTCTCCACTAGCTAACTGGTCCGGCCTGGGCTGCTCCCTAGTGCAACAGAGAAAAGGTAAACAGGTTGCATCTCTCTGGAGTGGTGGAAACATTTCTTCAGAGCCATTTTACAGCCGAGATCTGGCCCCTACTGACGACACTGTACCTGTCTCTGATGTCTCCATAGTGATCTGGGTGGTGGTGTGGCCGGTGGGCCAGGTCCCCGTTCTCATGGCCTCCTCCCCCCGAAGATCCGGAGTCTCTGCGGGGCTGGATAGGGGGGCTACCTCGCCTCAGGGAGTTGGAGCGGGTCACCGACATGGTATCAAACTCATCCAGCAGCCATGTCAGCGAGCCGTCCACAGCGATCTTACTACCCCGCACTATGGTCTACAGGAGGGAGAGGCAGAGACACCAAATGAGTTAAGATCAGACCACAAGAGAGACTTCCTGGACTGTCACAGCTTCATTCTAAAAACGGATATGATGACTGGCAGATTCTATTTTCAGTGATGTCTTTTGCCTTCACTGCGTTTATTGTTCAGGAAAGAAGACAATCATGTTTACTGTTTAGGTTCTGTGGATTCAGACTTTGATCCAAATCTGAAGAACAGTAAGCTGAGACCGCTACAGTTCTGTGCTCTTTCCCATGGCCTACATACACACTGAAGGCAACAAAGACGAAACGTCTGTGTACGCTATCCCTGATCAAGTGAAAATAACTTTAAAAAACATTGAAAATGAAGTAAGAGTCATGTGACATCTTCGAGTGCATGGCCCATCACAGCTTTTTACCCTGGCATTCTCTCAAATTACAACTCAACAGAGAATGCAACAGTGAAAATATCACTTCCTGTTTGTGACACGCCCCTTTCCTCCCACATCCCATTTTAATGACCCCTGACCTTGCGGGGCTCCACCGTGGTGATGACGGTGACGTCGATGAAGGGCTTGGGCCTCTTGGCTGTGTCCTCGATCAGAGACTGCCATTGCCGCGGCAGCCCCACAAACTTCTGTTCCTGCTCGTCAAAGTCTGTGTGCACGCGGTGCTCGAAGTTGGAGGGCGCCGAGATCTGGACGCGGGGCTTCTTCTTCTTAGTGAACATGGCGGCGGCTGGGCATCAGACCTGGAACACAGAGAGGAGAACAGGAGTGTATTCATTAGTGCACAGCGTGGAAAACTGTAACAAAACATTTTGCATGGATAAAACACGTTTCTTATTTGACAATTACAGGTTGCTCCCTTCCCGCTACAGTCTGTTTGCTTCCGTTTGTTTCCAAAAGAATACACACCAGGAATGACTTTGGAACAGCGTTAAACACATCAGCAGTTCATGATGATAACAAATGATAATACCAAGGAAGTCCTGTTCCTTTTCAATAGAGCTGAGAAGCTAACGCATCAAAACTTGATCTGTCATGTGGCCACAGACACACTTCAGACTATAGAGCTGAAAACCTTTTCATATAGACTGACAAAATCCCACAGTGAATATCCTTTGGCAAATGCACAGAGAGACACAAACGTGTATGTAACCATGACAGGTTGACAGAAGTATAATTTATAGGGACATCTCCCATAAAGACAAGTAGCAGCCACTTTCTTCAGAGCCAAAACATTTATTAGTCAGGTAAGTATTACTCAGAGGTGAGCCAAGGCCCCCAGAAAAATGACTTCCCCTTTCCTTCACAAGCACATTTTCCCTCTAGCTTATTTCTCTACGCTCAAACATTCTGGATTCCTTCTCTTGCTTTAGATAGAGAGGCAGCTCTCCCTGAATCCAAACACTGGGCTGCCTGCCTGCGATATGCTGCAAGTTCGTGCCCACGGTCCTAGACCCACCCAAGCTGCAGGGAAGGGGTGCTTGGTGAGGGGCTGAGGGATACCGCCTGACTGGCCCATAAAGCAGAACTCACTCTGAGTGTTTGAAGTGTAATGGGATCATCCACCCATCTGCACAAACCTGTACAAAGGGTCAGAGATGAGGTCAACATGGGCCTTCCATTAACTATTTAAAAGCCACCATTGATGGTCAGAGTTGAACGACCAAGTCAGCCTGATGACTAAACCAAATGTAAGAAATAAGGCAGCTGCTACTAAGGAAGTCGGTTGCTAGATGATTTATTTGCTTCGAAAAACTGCTAGAGGGGCTGCTAGAGGCAGCTGCTAGATGATTTATTTGCTTTGAAAAACTGCTAGAGGGGCCTCCCGTGTGACGCAGCAATCTAAGGTACTGTATCGCAGATCCGGGTTCGATCCCAGGCTGTAGCACAACCGGCTGAGATCGGGGGTCCCATAGAGCGGAGCACAATTGGCCCAGCGTTGTCCGGGTTAGGGGAAGGTTTGGCCCAGCGTTGTCCGGGTTAGGGGAGGGTTTGGCCGGGGGGGGCTTTACTTGGCTCTTCGCGCTCCTACGAGTCCTTGTGGTGGGCTGACTTCTGTTGTCAGTTGAACGGTGTTTCCACCAACACATTTGTGCGGCAGGCTTCAGAGTTAAGCGATAGGGTGTTAAGGAGCGCGGTTTGGCCAGTAATGTTTCGGCGGACGCATGACTCGACCTTCGCCTGCCGAACCCATTGGAGAGTTGCAGCGATGAAAAAATTTAAATAAAAAGGTTAGATGAGTTTACGAAAACTGACTGAATGGGAAACATACTGAGCAGCAACCACAGAGCCCCACATAATTGAATCTTGCTGACAGACTTGTAAAGTGGTTTGCTGAAGCATTCGGTTGCTCCTCTGAAACCCTGCCTTAGTGGAGCCAAGCAACGAAGGGGGAAATAGTTCAACACAGCCAAGGGAAAATGATTATTCAATGTCAGAAGTTGGTTTTTTTTGGCCATCAGCAACTGCTGAGATGACAAAAACACGTCCAAACTGATATTCAATAACTCGGGAGTCAGAGAGACTGACAGAATTGAGTTGCATTATGATTTGCTTGACAACTTGGGTGTCATGAAAACAGCATTAACATGGCATAGGCTTAGGATAAGTGACTGAATGAAAGCGGAAAGCACCACAAACCACATGGTGGATTTCAGGCTACAGGCAGTGCACCGGTGAGACAGGTTTGAACAGGTGAGGCCCAGCTGAGAGTGACGCAGCAGCAGGTGAAGTAGCACCTCCCCCAGAACACAGACCTCTCTCTTCCGTGCTGTACACTTCCCCCTTACGAAGCAGGTAGCAGGGGAAGAGAGAGACAAGTGTCCATGCTCTCAAGACTAGACAGACGGTTTCAGGTACAGAAAATAAGATGCCCCTGTGAGACCAACAGATGCACACATTTTCAACTATAACTGTGCCGATTTATCATCTCCATTTTCTTCTTCCCTTCTGTCAGTAAAGCGGTCATAAAGCCTAGCTTATATAACTACCATTCATTGATCATTTCCCTCTGTGTATGAAGAGAGCAGAGCTGCAACCACCCACGCAGTGAAGGGAAAAAAGGTGACGTTCACGACACACTATCCCGTTTATGGAGTCTCTCACATTAGCATACTATTACGCACCGGTGAGCAGTAAGAAAGGCACTTCAGGGGGAGCGTAGACCCAGATGGGTCATGGCCAAAGAGCTACTGTCTGTCCAAGCACAAGGGGTGGTCCACCAGACTCAGCCATGGGTGTCAACTCTGTGCTGTAGCAACGCAAAACACCTCATTTGAGCTCTGTGATGGGTTAATGTGGGGCTCTCAGTCAAAGTAGTTAACATCAAAACAATTGTGCTCAGGGCAGGCCCCTCTGGAGGAGGATAAACCGTAAGGCATGACTGACGAGGCGGCCATTCAAAAGGTAAGCCCCTCATCATTCAGACTGCACGGTCACCACACAGATCCGTCAATTGCCTTATTCTGCTAACTCAAATGGTTTTCCTCTGTCCCATTTAGGCATACCTCGCATACCATTTTACAAGGACTACACTCGAAGGTTAAATAAAGGACATGTAAACATCTCAAAACCCAAAATAGATTTAGGTGATGACTTATTTCCAGGAAGGCTTTTTAAAGAGATACTGTATGAGTCATTGCTAATCACTATTCCAAATGCACGCATGTCAAATATAGTAAGAGTACACACCTATATTGTATAGCACAACACATGCATGCCTTTGACATGAAACTGAATCATGTCAACTATATTCATTGCATGTCTATCTGCAATGTTCAGTGTTCCCTTCTGAATGCAAATGCAGTAGGTTGTGTCATCTCGGACACTATGCCGGGTTCAGAGGTGACACAAAATTAGGTCACATCTTCAGGGATTTGTCTCGCCTTGTCCTGCATCCCTCTGCCTGTAGCAATCATCATTGTCAATTTATCATGATGTAGCTTAGCCTAGACGTTTGTGGGCGTGCTCCACTGTCGCACCCTTTCATTTGAAGTTTAGCCTACTGCCCAGTGATGAGTCAGAAATGCTAACTAACATAATTCTACCCTCTAACTGAGATTCCCTGATTTAGGAAGTGCAGTGCAAACAGTGTGACCTTGGAGCCGACCCCGATTCCAGCCAGAGTGCTTCTTATCAGGTCTTGCCTATGTTGTTTACCAAGTCTGGTGTTGGGGTGTAATTTGCAGCAAAACAAAACGAGGATAGGTCTATGAGCAATTACAGTAAATGTAGGAATTAAGATAAAGAGTCCCATCCACAAGCACGTGGGCTACAAGCAGTAACGATACTGACAGTGTCAGATCCAACTAAATAACTACTACACCATTGGTTTCATTACCTTGTTATGCTTTCTTTAGTGTCAAACATGTACTTAGGCTATAGCTTGTAAAAACACTACCAAAAGAGAAAACGTGTCGTTACTCTGAAAAGTATCGTTACTTAAGGGTGTAGCCTACCTCCCTCAATTTCATGAGTGTAATCCCGTTGTTTCTTATCACTTTGACAGTTGTTTACATGTGAAACAGCACTAGGGAAGTAGTCTCATGGTCGTATAGCAAAATAAAACAAAAACAGATATGTGCAGGTTTAAGAACCAAAACGTCCGATGGGAGAAAATAAGTACCAGAATTCCACATGCTGGTGGTAAAGATTGTGTAGATGAATGTGTAGTGAGAAAACACTGCGTTTATTACTCATTTGATGGCTGTACATAGAGTATTTGTTGGATTTGACCGCTATAATAAAAACGTGTTTCAAATTGATTTGAGGCTAATCTTAAGAGTGAGTTTTGACCTCAGAATACAAATTTACATTTTGCAGTCTAGATATGCTTCTCGACCGTGAGAAGTTTATTAGGCTAAATTATATTCGATATTTTGACGTAAGAATGACTATGAAAACAATGATTAACGACAGTAAAACTGCCTTTGATTTACTCACCAGAATGTCTATCCAACGCGATACAATCCACCTGATACCATTTCACGATCACGCATGAGAACAAACAAGGAAAAAAATAACCCACGCAGCCTCGCTCTGTAAGAAGACTCTCCAAAGTGAGATCAATAAGTTATTTCCGCAGCGTTTCAAATAGGTAAAGAGCTGCTTTTAGTGCACACGCCGTATTTACCCAAAATGTACGTTATGATAAAACGACTTATGAATAACTTCTCAAGTAGAACTGTAAACCTCTAAAATCAATGTTGTAGCATTCCGATAGTTTCACTAACGCGGGCCAGTATCGTGACATCACCGGGAAACAGGGGTAAAATGAGAGTCACGTCTGACTCATTCAAATCCCGGAACGCCCACTGCCTGCGGTGTCTGTTCAATTATCACTCTTTTTACTAGTCATTATGATTGTTAAGTAATCTATTATATGACACGATCGAGCTGAAAGCTTGACCTAGGCACATCAGGGGGAAACAGGAATGTTCAACTACTGGTAAATACTAATGTACTCGCATATTTATTATAGCACTGTCTTATCAATACTTTAACGGCATCTTGTGAAATACCCTGAGTGACTGCTAATTTGAACAGGATTGTCAGCGGATGAACACAAGCAACCAGTGAAGAGAAAGGCCTCGGAACAAAAACACGCACTGTAGCTTCCTCCATCAAAACGGTTCATAGTGTAAGCAAATGTTGTCAAATAATTATGATGAAGCAAATGTCAAAAAGATTTGTGAAGATCCCATGACTGCCATCATAATGACTTGCTACTAATGTGCTGGGGAACACTTGAACTAATATATATAAAATATTATTGGTCACATACACAAAAGTATGTGGACACCCCATTCAAATGAGTGGATTCGGCTATTTCAGCCACACCCATTGCTGACAGGTGTATAAAAATCGAGCACACAGCCATGCAATCTCCATAGACAAACATTGACAGTAGAATGTCCTTTCTGAAGATCTTAATGACTTTCAACTTGAAACAGTCATAGGACGCCACCTTTCCAACAAGTCAGTTAATCAAATTCTCTGGCGTGATGAATCACGCTTCACCATCTGGCAGATTGATGCCAGGAGAACGCTGCCTGCCCGAGTGCATAGTGCCAACTGTAAAGTTTGGCGGAGGAGGAATAATGTTCTGGTGCTGTTTTTCATGGTTCGGGCTAGGTCCCTGAGTTCCAGTGAAGGGAAATCATAACGCAGTTTGGAACTCTGTAGTGAAGCCACTCATTTGAAGGGGTGTCCACATACTTTTGTATATAGAGTGTATTCGGAAAGTATTCAGACCCCTTGACTTGACATTTTGTTACATTACAGACTTGTGCTAAAAATGTATGAACGTTTTTTCCCCTCAGTCTTCACACAATACCCCATAATGACAAAGCAAAAACACATTTAGAGATTATGGCTAATTTTTAAATAGAAAAACAGAAATACCTTACTTAAATAAGTATTCAGACCCTTTGCTATGAGACTCGAAATTGAGCTCAGGTGCATCCTGTTTCCATTGATCATCCTTGAAGTGTTTCTACAGCTTGATTGGAGTCCACCTGTGGTAAATTCAATTGAGTGGACATGATTTGGAAAGGCACACACCTGCCCATATAAAAAGGTCCCACAGTTGACAGTGCATGTCAGAGCAAAAAGCATGCCATCGAGTGAATTGTCCGTAGAGCTCCAAGACAGGATTGTGCCGAGGCACAGATCTGGGGAAGGGTACAAAAAAAATGTCTACAGCATTGATGGTCCCCAAGAACAGTGGCCTCCACTCTTTAATGGAAGAAGTTTGGTACCACTAAGACTCTTCCTAGAGCTGGCCCCCCTGGCCCAAAACTGAGCAATCAGGGGAGAAGGGCCTTGGTCAAGAAGGTGACCAAGAACCCGATGGTCACTCTGACAGAACTCCAGAGTTCCTCTGTGGAAATGAGAACCCTCCAGGAGGACAACCATCTCTGCTGCACTCCACCAATCAGGCCTGTATGGGAGAGTGGCCAGACAGAAGCCACATGACAGCCCACTTGGAGTTTACCAAAAGGCACCAAGATTGAACTCTTTGCCTGAATGTCAAGCGTCACATCTGGAGGAAACCTGGCACTATCCCTACGGTGAAGCATGGTGGCAGCGTCATGCTGTGGGGATATTTTTCAGCGGCAGGGACCGGGAGACTAGTCAGGATCGAGGGAAAGATGAACAGAGCAAAGTACAGAGAAATCCTTGATGAAAACCTGCTCCAGGACCTTGGGCTGGGGCGAAGGTTCACCTTCCAACAGAAGAACGACCCTACGCACACAGCCAAGACAACGCAGGAGTGGCTTCGGGACAAGTCTCAATGTCCATGAGTGGCCCAGCCAGAGCCCGGACTTGAACCTGATCGAACATCTCTGGAGAGTCCTGAAAATACCTGTGCAGCAACACTACCCACCTAACCTGACAGAGCTTGAGAGGATCTGCAGAGAAAAATGGGAGAAACTCCCCAAATACAGGTGTGCCATGCTTGTAGCATCATACCCAAGAAGACTGGAGGCTGTACTAGCTGCCAAAGGTGCTTCAACAAAGTACCGTGTAAAAGGTCTGAATGCTTACGTAAAATGTGATCAGTTATATATTTTTACTAAATTTGCAAAATAATTTTGCTTGGTCATTGTGGGGTATTGTGTGTAGATTGATGAAGAAAACAATTGAATCAATTTTAGAATAAGGCTGTAACATAACAAATTGTGGAAAAAGTCAAGGGGTCTGAATATATGATCTAATTTGCATAAAGTAACGTTTTCTAATTTCATAAATTGTTTCAAATTATTAAACTCTTCAGTTTTGCGTAAAGCATGAAGATCTGTTAATAATATGACCACCCTACCTTAAATTGGGTTAAATTACTGTAATTATGTATTCCGTACGGCTTCATTTGCAAATTGAGTTCCTAATTTGTATAACTCCACTCTGGGTGAATGGTTTCCTGTTTGCTATTCATTGACTACTGCTCAGCGTTCAACACCATAGTACCCTCAAAGCTCATCACTAAGCTAAGAATCCTGGGACTAAACACCTCCCTCTGCAACTGGATCCTGGACCTCCCGACGGGCCACCCCCAGGTTGTGAGGGTAGGTAGCAACACATCTGCCACGCTGATCCTCAACACTGGAGCTCCCCAGGGGTGCGTGCTCAGTCCACTCCCTTTTCACCCACGACTGCATGGCCAGGCACGACTCCAACACCATCATTAAGTTTGCTGACGACACAAAAGTGGTAGGCCTGATCACAGACAACGACGAGACAGCCTATAGGGAGGTGGTCAGAGACCTGGCCGGGTGGTGCCAGAATAACAACCTATCCCTCAACGTAACCAAGACTAAGGAGATGATTGTGGACTACAGGAAAAGGAGGGCTGAGCACGCCTACATTCTCATCGACGGGGCTGTAATGGAGCAGGCTGAGAGCTTCAAATTCCTTGGTGTCCACAACAACAAACTAGAATGGTCCAAACACACCAAGACAGTCGTGAAGAGGGCACGACAAAGCCTATTCCCCCTCAGGAAACTAAAAAGAGTTGGCATGGGTCCTGAGATCCTCAAAAGGTTCTACAGCTGCAACATCACTGCCTGGTACGGCAATTGCTCGGCCTCTGACCGCAAGGCACTACAGAGGGTAGTACGTACGGCCCAGTACATCACTGGGGCTAAGCTGCCTGCTATCCAGGACCTCTACACCAGGCGGTGTCAGAGGAAGGCCCTACACATTTTCAAAGACCCCAGCCACCCCAGTCATAGACTGCTCTCTCTACTACTGCATGGCAAGCGGTACCTGAGTGCCAAGTCTAGGACAAAAAGGCTTCTCAACAGTTTTTACCCCCAAGCCATAAGACTCCTGAAATGGTAGTCAAATGGCTACCTGGACTATTTGCAAACCCTCTTTTTACACTGCTGCTACTCTCTGTTTATCATGTATGCATTGTCACTTTAACTTTATATTAATGTACATACTACCTCAATTGGGCCGACCAATCAGTGCTCCCGCACATTGGCTAATCGGGCTATCTGCAGTGTCCCGCAACCCACCAACCCCTCTTTTACGCTACTGCTACTCTCTGTTCATCATATATGCATAGTCACTTTAACCATATCCATATCTACATACTACCTCAATCAGCCTGACTAACCGGTGTCTGTATGTAGCCTCGCTACTGTATATAGCCTGTCTTTTTTACTGTTGTTTTATTTCTTTACTTACCTATTGTTCACCTAATACCTTTTTTGCACTATTGGTTAGAGCCTGTAAGTAAGCAGTCTACACCTGTTGTATTCGGCGCATGTGACAAATAAACTTTCATTTGATTTGAATATTTAACTTGTGTTCTACAGCAACCCTGAAAATGTCATAACAATATGACCACCATCTTAAGATATGGGACTAAATGTGTTGAAATTAAGAATTCAGACAGGTGATTTGGTGCCATTTTGACATGGGATTACCATTTACCTGTCCGTGACCTTTGACTTTTTCTGATCATGTGAAAATAAGATCTCAGCAATGGTAAATCCTAACCTCATACACTAAAGTGTTCTGTGTTCCTAATAAACTGCTCTATAACATGGAATACAAAGTTTAACACCAGAAAAACATTATCATTTTGAAGGGTCAGTCGTCTACATTGGATGTACAATTTAATTATTTTATCTGCAGTTATTCTTCTATCTATTCTGTTACCAATAACATTTACATGTTAAAAGTATCTTCTGATTACAATTATTATGTCTCCTCTTAACTAAATGCAATCTATTAGATTCCAAAATGTATGTAGGTATATCTAGCTGTCCGATAACACATTCTGCACTTTGTAAAAACCCAGAGTGCATTGAGTGAATGTTGGAAATAGATCTGGGTTTCTTTCTAAACCTAGCAATGTGCATGCGGAGGACTAAGCCCAAAAAATATGTGAAGTGAACTGTCAAAAGAGTTGAGTCCGCATTTCACACTGCCCTAACCCATCTGGACAAGAGGAATACCTATGTAAGAATGCTGTTCATCGACTTCAGCTCAGCATTAAACACCATAGTACCCTCCAAACTCGTCATTAAGCTCAAGACCCTGGGTTTTGACCTCGCCCTGTGCAACTGGGTCCTGGACTTCCTGACGGGCCGCCCCCAGGTGGTGAGGGTAGGTAACCTCTTCAACCCGCTGATCCTCAACACTGGGGCCCCGCAAGGGTGCGTTCTCAGCCCTCTCCTGTACACTCCTGTACACCCTCTCCTGTACACCCATGACTGCGTGGCCATGCACGCCTCGAACTCAATCATCAAGTTTGCAGACAACACTTCAGGGGTCGGCTTGATTACCAACAACGACGAGCCGGCCTATAGGGAGGAGGTGAGGGCCCTCGGAGTGTTGTGTCAGGAAAATAACCTCACACTCAATGTCAACAAAACTAAGGAGATGATCGTGGACTTCATGAAACAGTGTTGGCTCATTGCGAACTGTGTGAAATCCATTTTTTCCTAACAAAGGCCGTAATTAATTTGCCAGAATTGTACATAATTATGACATAACATTGAAGGTTGTGCAATGGAACAGCAATATTTAGACTTATGGATGACATCCGTTAGAAAAAATACGGAACGGTAAATGTATCACTAACCACTTTAAACAATGCCACTTTATATAATGTTTACATACACTACATCTTACATTACTCATCTCATATGTATATACTGTATTCTACACCATCTACTGCATCTTGCCTATGCCGTTCGGCCATCGCGCATTCATATATTTTTATGTACATATTCTTATTCATTCCTTTACACTTGTGTGTGTGTACAAGGTAGTTGTTGTGAAATTGCTAGGTTAGATTACTTGTTAGATATTACTGCATGGTCGCAACTAGAAGCACAAGCATTTCGCTACACTTACATTAACATCTGCTAACCATGTGTATGTGACATAAAATTTGATTTGATTTAATATATTGTTGTCTCTACCATCTTGCCCTTTGTGCTGTTGTCTGTGCCCAATAATGTTTGTACCATGTTTTGTTGCTACCATGCTGTGTTGTCATGTGTTGCTGCCTTGCTATGTTGTCTTAAGTCTCTTTATGCTGTGTTGTCGTGATGTGTGTTTTGTCCTATATTTTATTTTTAATCCCTGCAGGAGGCCATTTGGTAGACTGTCATTGTAAATAAGAATTTGTTATTAACTGACTTGCCTAGTTAAATAAACAAATGGCAAGGGGTAGTGTGGATATAAAGAGAACAGTTCTCTATATGGGAAAAACAACAATGCAATGTGAATGGGGCTTGACATGTCCGATACTAACCAATCCAGAAGCTGGGTTCAAACAAAGCCCTTGCTGCCTTAGCCAATCACTGCAGACTTCCAGGTCTGGCTGAGGAATGTGCAAAGGTCAATGATAAAGGAGGGAATGTGAACTTCCACTGGGATACGGGTCAGTCGGTTCAAAGTGCTTTGATAGCCAACACTACATTTGAAATAATCTGTCCGTCTGGACTTTGACAGTCAGAGAGAAGGGTCTCCCTAAAATTCTCAAATACAAGCCGTCACATGTCAAGAAAAAGAGAGAACTATGAGATTCATTTCCTAAGCTTCCAGCTTGCAACTCAATAGTCGTAATAATTGTTCTCTTTAGTTGAGCCTAAAGCACACTGCAGAGGTTGACAAGCCAGGCTTTCATTGCATAACGACTCGGGTGCTATTCAAACATCTCGTCAAACTACGCTAATAGGCATGTTTGACATATCAAGCTATGCTGATTCAGTTTAGGAACAAAACAATGACATTTCAAATGAGGAGAGTTCGTGTTAACGAAATCGGTCAATCAAGTTAAAGGTAGAGTCAGCGATTCATGAACTAAACAACAGTATCGGGCACAACAACTAAGAGCAACAAGAGTGAGGCTAAACTCCTCTGCTGTTTTTGTCCAGCTGCGGCCACATTGTAGCTTAGTGAAGCGGACCTATGCACATGCTCAGCTACTCTGCATAATCTCGCATTGCATTCATTTACAATATCTGCAATTCATCTTGCAGCTTGTGGTCACGTCACACCGCTGATCGCCACATGTGATCGTAACAAAACTGCCCCTTCCACCCAGTCTGTCTGCAGTTGATGCCGAGCCATCCTTAAAAACAAACCCAAAAAGTTGACTCATACAATGTCATGACAAACTTGCCAGGTGACAAGGAAGAGGAAGTAATGAATTATGCAACTGCTATGAGAGTTGTGTTGCGAGAGATATGTCACAGTAGGTAATTGTGCTGCTGGGCCCAGGAACTAGTTGGCTTGACTAGAGCAGGGGTGGGGAATCTCCAGTCCTCGGAGTCCTGATTTGTGTCACTTTTGTCCCAGCTAACACACCTAATAATAATCACGACCTTCAGTTTAGAATGCAATTACTTTAAATCAACTGTGTTTGCTACAGATGGGGAAAAAGTGTGACACCACTCCGGCCCCTCGAGGACAGGAGATATCCATCCCTACTTTAACCCTCCATCTCTTCAGTGCAAACAGCAAACCACACAAAGCCCAGCAGCACATGGAGGGCTGCACCTCAACGTATTAGGTCCACATCAAAAGGGACCTGGGAGAAATCACAGCAAACAGTAGAGATGAAAAAATAAACCAAACTCTTCAACCAACAGCCTCCAATTTCAAAGAAGCTCCGTTTGGGGGGGGGGTGAACATAGATGTATGAATCTTACACACTGTAATTGGCAAAGTAATGTTGCCGTGCTTAGCCCTGTAATTAGCCTGTGGTATGTTACCATCATCAAAACAATTATGAAGTCATACTGTCAAGCACTTGTATGATCACATGTAAATATTGAGGTAAAATTGGGTCCCCTAGGCTAATATCTAGCTTGTGCAGAGCAGCTTGGAAAGTTTGGTGTGAAATAGAAAAATAAATGGATGACATTAGTATCAAAATGGCAGTCAACGCTGTCTTTGCTCAGTCTGCACAATCAGTGTCGTTTTTTTTCATGCCTACAGCGGCAGGGCCTATTCACCGGCAGGAACAAAAACACTGCCTCATTCACTTAGAATATTCCAGGTTTATGCGACAGGTAGCCTAGTGGTTAGAGAGTTGGGCCAGTAACCCAAAAATTTGCTGGATCTAATCCCCGAGCTGACAAGGTAAAAATCTGTAATTCTGTCCCTGAACAAGGCAGTTAACCCACTGTTCCTAGGCTGTCATTGTAAATAAGAATTTGTTCTGACTTGTTAAATAAAGGTTAAATCAAATAAATATGCCTGCATAATGCAACAGCACCTTTTTCTTGTTTTGCAACCACAATTCATTATTATATTCTCTCATTGTGCAACAGTTAAAGCAGAGGGGAAATGTGGCCAGCCCATTACCCACAATCCCCCACCAAGCTGTGTACACAAGAACTTTCTATTACCAGGCAAGCAGGTCCTAGCTTGATTGTGGACCTCTCTGATTGAAACGATTACACATTGCAAACATGGAAAACAATTCACTGTACTGTGTGTAGCCTACAGTCTACTACACTGAGCCTATATTACAGTCAGCATGACCTACACAGACAGGGCTTTGTTTAAGAGACATAGATGACAAGAGATTCCCAATGCCATCACTCTTACCCACACAGTGACATATCAGTCTTATCTGAAAACAATGCCAGCCAGCTGCAATCGCTGCTTAAAGGAAATATGAAACTGAAATGCAGAGTATGATAATGTGAAGCCAGGGCTGAAGAGATGACCAGTCCACACATTCAGGACTACAGCATAATATCCTCTGATCACTCTCCCCCTCAGTGAGACTGAGTTGCTCAGAAGAGAGTGAGGTAGGACTCAGAAAGCGAGACAGGAATGTGCGAGCAAGAGAGAGAGAAGCGCAACTGATGAGAAAGTGAGTCCATTAGATTCTGTGTCTTATAAAATTATAATCAGAGAGAGAAAGTGAGTTAAAGACTCAACGAGGGATTGACTCTGTCTAGTTGAAAGTTGGAGTGAGGGACCTCCCTGGGTCAGATGAAAACATTTTAATAGCCAAATAGTGAGGCATGGTGTGAAAATACAGTAGTAGCTGTGCTAAAGCCCTTCAAATGAAAAGTTGACTCCACTTTTCCCCTGGGGCGGAGGGGAGAGAGAGGGCTCCTAAAAAATGATAGTACATGTAGGCCTACAGGGTGTGGAATAGTAGTGGGAGGAAAAAAAGCAAAGCACATCATTAGAGGCTAGCCTACATTACTTTGGTAGCTGAAATTAGAAGATTTCACACATAATGGCCCTGAACATCTGTACATACACTGGAAGTCTGGTTTTAGGACTAGTCTAGGTACTACATGTTGTGTGGATGAGTTAAACCTGAGCTTGTTCATAAGTGGTCTACGAACATGACCAATGAATGCACGTAGGCCGTTCTCTATAAAATCAGCACTAGAGGCTACTTGATGCCTTCCATTTCTCTTTCCGAATCCTCTACTGGAAACGATTTATACAGCTGTGTTTTTCTCCCCTATGGAGGCAACCTTCGGGCTCAGATCAAAAGAACGACAACATGCCGTCCGTGATCATGTGGACCCAGTGTGGCCTCTGATCTAGGGTCTCTCAACTACAACGTCACACTGCCGCCCCACTCCACTCTCTGTTCTCTACTAAAAAGGGGATTTATGCAGGCAGGAAAAAAAGGAAAATGAGAGATGGAGTTAATTGAAGCCTCCTGTTAGAAAGAGTTACAATTGTAAGCCTAACTATCGGTGAAATTAATGGTCTATACATAACCACCCCCCAAAAATACATCTGAGAACACAGAGAAGTAATAAAATGTATTTTCTACTAACTACCAGCGAAAGCATAGGCCAGGCGTCCTTTGTGCTCAATTAGAGGTTGACTGATTAATCGGCATGGCCGATGTCAAGTTTTCACAACAATCGGTAATCTGTATTTTTGGACGCCAATTATAGACAATTACGGTCGATTACATTGCATTCCACGGAGGAAACTGCGTGGCAGGCTGACCACCTTGTTACGTTGTGCAGCAAGGAGCCAAGGTAAGTTGCTAGCTAGCATTAAAAACTTATCTTATAAAAAACAATCAATCAATCACCACATAATCACTAGTTAACTACACATGGTTGATGATATTACTAGTTTAACTAGCTTGTCCTACATTGCATTTAATCAATACGGTGCCTGTTAATTTATCATCGAATCACAACCTACTTCGCAAAACAGGTGATGATTTAACAAAACCACAATCGTTGCACAAATGTACCTAACCATAAACATCAATGCCTTTCTTAAAATCAATACACAGAAGTATATATTTTTAAACCTGCATATTTAGTTAAAAGAAATCCAGGTTAGCAGGCAATATTAACTAGGGAAATTGTGCCACTGCTCTTGCGTTCATTGCATGCAGAGTCAGGGTATATGCAACAGTTTAGGCCGCCTGGCTTGTTGCGAACAAATTTGCCAGAATTATGACATAATATTGAAGGTTGTGCAATGTAACAGCAATATTTAGACTTAGGGTTGCCACCCATTCAATAAAAAAAAACGGAACAGTTCCGTATTTCACTGAATGAATAAACGTTTTCAAAATGATAGTTTCCGGATTTGACCATATTAATGACCAAAGGCTTGTTCATTATATTATAATTAAGTCTATGATTTGATAGAGCAGTCTGACTGAACTGTGGTAGGCAGCAGCAGGCTCGTAGGCATTCATTCAAACTTTACTGCCTTTGCCAGCAGCTCTTAGCAATGCTTGAAGCACAGCACTGTTTATGACTTCAAGCCTATCAACTCCCGAGATTAGGCTGGCAATACTATAGTGCCTATAAGAACACCCAATAGTCAAGGTATATGAAATACAAATGGTATAGAGAGAAATAGTCGATGCGTCATAATTCCTATATTAACTACAACCTAAAACTTAACTGGGAAAATTGAAGAACTGGGAATATTGAACCACCAGCTCTCATATGTTCTGAGCAAGGAACTTAAACGTTAGCTTTTTACATGGCACATATTGCACTTTTACATTCTTCTCCAACACTGTGTGTTTGCATTACTTAAACAAAAGTGAGCATGTTTCATTATTTATTTGAGACTAAATAGATTATGTATTATATTAAGTTAAAATAAGTGTTCATTCAGTATTGTTGCAATTGTTATTATTACACACACATATATAAAAATGTAATAATCGGCCGATTAATTGTCATTGGCTTTTTTTGGTCCTCCAATAATCGGTATCGGTGTAGAAAAATCATAATCGGTCAGACAACTCTAGTCTCAATGTGATTTAAAGAATTAGTTTCTTATTTTATTTGCTTCCATTCCAAAACTCTCCGAATTCATGGGGAAAAAAATGTGCCTATGCCACACAAAAATGCTTATCAGAAATGTGTTGGTTCTGATAAATAGCCACATATCACAGTGGTTTTTGGGTAAACAAACTAAAAACACTGTTTCTGGGCAGCATGTAGATAGATACCCTGTCAATCTCCTAACACAAAACTGGGACGAGCTTAATAACTTGACACAGACTAGGTGGGGGAACACATTAGTCATGACTATTCCAAAACTCCTTACAGCTTATCACTGCGTCTGTTGATCTCTAACATCCATCCCTAACAAACAGATTGTGTGGTGGTACAGAGCTGTTGGGGTGACTGGGTGTAGTGTAGGTCTTTGTTTGGGTAGAGTGCAAGGGTTCCGTCTGTGACCCTCAGCAGTACTCAGACATGCCAGGAATGTGTGGAGTGCCCGACACTGATCACACAACCCTGCTTACTTGCACCCTGTCACACCAGCACTAAACATTTATCAGCTGCCAAGTCCCCAAAAGTAAGGATGGAACGAGAGAGAGGTTGTCTACACTTGACACTTACATGTAACTTCTGCTATCAGAATATGAATATTGCATTGAAATGTCGCTTTGGGGTGTGATGGGTGTTCAGATCCGGCTGACCATCTCAGGTGGTCAGGGATGCATTGTGTGCGGATTTCTCCTCAGTCTAGACGCAATCCGGCTACCGAAAGCGCATACAGTGGGCAGAATCATCAGCACTCTTCCCACAAGTATTTTAAAAAAAATAATGTTTTGGACCAAGAGACACCTTCTCACTATAACTTTGGAGGAAATACGTTCCTAGCGTGTGAGGAACATGTTTGCTGGCCTCAAATGCTAGCCAGCTCACTAATACTTCAAATAAATACTTTGTTTGGCTACAGTTACACTAACCCGTTTGCAATCCCTTTAGTGTTATTTGCTAGTTTGCTGGCTAGCTACAGAGATTAGCTGGCTAGTTAGCTAGAGTAGTTGGCTAATGCCATCAGCTGTTGTGTTATCATATGTTGCCTATTCCACCATTTGTGGAATTCATACTGACATCTGTATATAGCACAGGAAAAAGGAATAAGGACACACTGTGGACACGGTAGACATATTTAAATGTAGCAGCATGACACGTTCAGAATTCCATGATCAGAACTCTGATCAGAATACAAAAGCTTCATGAACTGTCGAGAGAGAGAGAGTTCAGGATTAGAGTCGTACAGGGCTAGAGTTCAGGATTTCATAGATTAGATAAATAATTATAATTTGGTGGGTGCTTACATTTGTACTATTTTACACAAGTACAAATGTGTAGTGTGTGAGAATTGGACATTTGTTTTTGCATATCCCACTGAGACACAGTTGGAGAGTGGGGTCATGGCCAGGGATCAGTCATTATTGATAGCCACCCCAGAGCAATTAGGGTTAAGTACCTTACTCAAAAGGCATAGAGATTTTTCACCTAGTCGGCTCGGGGATTCAAACCAGCGAACGGTTTTACCTGCTGCCTGGTTCTGATTACAAGAAAGATTAAATAAGGCCATAATACAAGGCCTGAATTCTTCAGTAGAGCAGATAGTTAGATTAGACTGCAGCTAACATCAAAGGTCTCTGGATAGAACCTCAATCTTGATTTTCCAAACAAAGTAATTGCTGCTCCTAGTCCAACTTTGTGTTATTGACTGTACTTTAGTTTATCCCACGTGTAACTGTGTTTTTTTTTGTCGTACTGCTTTGCTTTATCTTGGCCAGGTCGCAGTTGTAAATTAAAACTTGTTCTCAACTGGCCTACCTGGTTAAATAAAGGTGAAATAAATAAACTACACTACAGCACAGCAGACTACACACATCACTTAGCTCCCCTAGGGCGTTTGAATAGAAGGAGCAAGCTAGCAAAATCATTGTTTCTCAGCACAACAGCTACTTTGAGGTACACGGTTTCTACCTATAGCAGTGGATTACTAGCATACCTTAACCAATGTAATGTTTGTTAGTTTACCAGTTGGATTGGTCAACTCAATAACTAAGCTAGTTTAGAGGTTCTTATTGGCCGATAACGTTAGCTAGTTGCTATATTTTTACAATGAAAGAGTAGACTAACGTTAGCTCGTGACTTATTTCACTGAGTTTCAAGACCCATTATGAATGACTTTATATTGCATAAAGTTACTCTTATTCTAGAAAAGTTCGTTTTTGGTTCATTAGCCAAACAAACAAACTAGCAGCTAGCTAGTATTAATGGTAGCAAGTTGCTAACGTAGCTAGCTAAACTTAGTTTAGATAACTAACGTCAACTAACGTCCAAGGCATAGCTGAATGAATGAAAGACAAATGATCCGTGTCATAATTACCTTAAGTGTCCTTCGTGCACCGCTAAAATGGATAACGTGGATAAATAGTTTATTGATTCGCTTAATAAAAGAAGCTGCCCAAAACTCTGTAATATTAGCCGAAGTCTCACTTTCCCGTCGTCATACTGAGGCTGCTGGTGGTAACACTACATCCGGGGAGCTGCTCCGTAGCAACCAATACTACCATGCTTGATTGATTCACTGAATGATTGTATTGTTTCATTGAAATGACATCAGGAACTATTAACCTTGCCAAAATCACAGTTGGTTTAACACCGAAAGAAGGGTAATGACTAGGGAGTTCAGCATGGTTGCCCCAAAGCCATTCATTTATACAGTGCCAGTCAAAAGTTTGGACACACCTACTCATTCAAGGGGTTTTCTTTATTTTACTATTTTCTACATTGTAAAATAATAGTGAAGACCTCAAAACTATAAAATAACACCTATGGAATTATGTAGTAACCAAAAAAGTGTTTTAAACAAATCAAAATATATTTTATATTTGAGATTCTTCAAAGTGGCCACCCTTTGCATTGATGACTCTTGGCATTCTCTCAACCAGCTTAACCTGGAATGCTATTCCAACTGTCTTGAAGGAGTTCCCACATATGCTGAGCACTTGTTGGCTGCTTTTCCTTCACTCTGTGGTCTAACTCATCTCAAATCATCTCAATTGGTTTGATGTCGGTGATTGTGGAGGCCAGGTTATCTGATGCAGCACTCCATCACTTTCCTTCCTTGTCAAATAGCCCTTTCACAGCCTGGAGGTGTTGGGTCATTGTGCTGTTGAATAACAAATGATAGTCCCACTAAGCCCAAACCAGATGGCATGGTGAATCGCTGCAGAATTCTGTGGTAGCCATGTTGGTTAAGTGTGCCTTGAATTCTAAATACATCACAGATAGTGTCACCAGCAAAGCACTCCCACACGATCACACCTCCTCCTCCGTGCTTCACGGTGGGAACCACACATGCGGAGATCATCCATTCCCCTACTCTGCGTCTCACAAAGACACAGCGGCTGGATCCAAAAATCTACAATTTTGACTTATCAGACCAAAGGACAGATTTCCCCCTGTCTAATGTCCATTACTCGTGTTTCTTGGCCCAAGCAAATCTCTTCTTCTTGTTGGTTTCCTTTAGTAGTGGTTTCTTTGCAGCAATTTGACCATGAAGGTCTGATTCACACAGTCTCCTCTGAACAGTTGATGTTGAGCTGTGTCTTTTACTTCAAATCAAATCAAATTTATTTATATAGCCCTTCGTACATCAGCTGATATCTCAAAGTGCTGTACAGAAACCCAGCCTAAAACCCCAAACAGCATGCAAAGCAGGTGTAGAAGCACGTGAACTCCGTGAAGAATTTATTTGGGCTGCAATTTCTGAGGCTTGTAACTCTGATGAACATATCCTCTGCAGCAGAGGTAACTCTGGGTTTTCATTTCCTGTGGCAGTCCTCATGAGAGCCAGTTTCAGAATAGCTCGATGGTTTTTGCAACTGCACTTTAGGAAACTTTTAAGTTCTTGAAATTTTCCAAATTGACGGACCTTCATGTCTTAAAGTAATAATGGACTGTCTTTTCTCTTTGCTTATTTGAGCTATTCTTGCCATAATATGGACTTGGTCTTTTACCAAATACGGCTATCTTCTGCATACCGCCCCTACCTTGTCACAACACTACTGATTGGCACAAAAGCATTAAGAAGGAAAAAATTCCACAAATTAACTTTTAACAAGGCACACTGTTAATTGAAATGTATTCCAGGTGACTACCTCATAAAGCTGGTTGAGAGAAAGCCAAGAGTGTGCAAAGCTGTCATCAAGGCCAAGGGTGACCGCTTTGAAGAATCTCAAATATAAAATATATTTTGATTTGTTTAACACTTTTTTGGTTACTACATGATTCCATATGTGTTATTTCATAGTTTTGATGTCTTCACTATTATTCTACAATGTAGAAAATAGTAAAATAAATGGGCAATTACCACTGAACATGCTTTTAAGTTCAGGGTACACCTCAACATAATGCCCTGGGTATGCTACACCTCAATATAATGGAAGGTGAGCCCTGTAACTCCCCCTCATGGTCCCCTTACCAAAATACAAAGAGCGTACCTGTCATGTGCTTTTAGTGTCACCATAGCAACATATCTCCTCCAATAAGCTGAAAGAGCATGATGATGGTAGAATATATCTACGTTTAAAAAAAAAAGAAGGTTAAAGGCTCATTGGCTCATCAGATATGTGAGAGAACAAAGGAAGGGGGAGGGACAGTAATGGAGAGTGCTGACAGCCTGGGGGGCCTTTCCATCTAATCAATATGTTATTGGGCACATTGCAATACAGACTGATCCTGCACGCTCAATCCACATTCTGGGATGTTATAGTGAGTGTTGATAGAGAGCGAATGTGTCGAGCTCTTCTTCACACCGTGGCACACCTGCTGACATGATGGATGAACCAGGTGGTCTGATCAAGCGGTCTGGTGTGGGAATCTTCCTCCAGGCCATGGAGGAAGGGAAGGTCCAGCTAGCCCACTTCATCCTAGCTGCACTGGGTGAGGCTGCGGTAAATGCCACCATAGAGGAGCAGCAGGGGCTGGCGACAGGCCGCACCCCACTGATGTGTGCCGCAAAACTCCCACGGACCGCAGATCGCACCCATTTCCTGAGGCTGCTCCTGGCTAGGGGTGCGGAGGTGGACCGTAGAGACAGCAAAGGTCGCACCGCCCTCAGCCTGGCCAGCGAATGTGGTCATTTGGATGCCGTCCGCCTCCTAGTCCAGAATGGTGCACACCCAGGCAGCTCAGACAGCCAGGGGAGGACGCCTCTCGCTTATGCCGCCCGCTGTCGCCACAGTGCCGTGGTCAAGTTCCTAGTGAAGGATCTGAAGAGCAGGGGGGAGGAGGGGATGGGGGACGAGGCTGTGGGGGAAGAGACATGGCTTCTGGGAGAGGAAGAGGAGCATGATGGTCACTCACTGGAGGATCTCCATGGAGGGGTAGAGGGGGTCAAGAAGAGCCAAGAGAACCCCTCAGAGGATGGACCCTCAGCAGTTGAAGCACAGGGTGGGCAGAGAACGTTTATGGAGACTGCAGATGTTGAAGGGTCAGGTAGTGGCTATTTCTATCTCAGACTGAGTGGTCCCCCAAAAGACATGGGCTACTTTCTCTGTGAGAACACCGTGGGTGACCTGCTCCTGGTTGACCATGTGATTTGCAACCCTTATGCCCTGGACGAGGAGCCTGGGGATAGGTGTGTTAGTGGAATGAGCCGTGGCCACTGCTCCACTTGTTCAGCAATGTCCCCACTCCACCTCCAGTCACTGACTGACCAGGTCATCCAGAACCCTCTGCTCTGCCAGTCAGGAGCCAGAGAGGAGTATGTCTGCCACTCCCAACCCTACCAATCACCACAGGGCTCAGGGGAAACGCCCAGGAGTAGGTTAATCTCTAGCTGGCTGAAAAGAGGACACTCCTATAGTATTGACCAGTCTACCACAGAGGTCAAACCCTCTAGTAGCTTCTGGAAATGGATGACACCCAGACGAGTGCTGCTGAGCACTGCTGGGCCTGGACCTCACATCCCTCTGACTGACACCTCTCCAGAGTCACACTCAGAAAACAACAATCCCCTACAAGATTAGTCTTCCTCCACCACCTCAGCATTGGAGTCCCACTATACATCTTAAGTCACCATGCTTCCAAACTGGTGCTTTCTGGAGGAAGGATATGTTGGGAGTAGGATGATAGATGGTTCTCTACAAACAGGGTATTGTAGATGTCACAACGTCAAACGATGCAGCATGCCTAATGAGATGTGTGGCGTGAGCAGAGATAGAGATAGCAGACCCCCTCAGCAGGCCAAGCGTTGTCCCTACTGTCACTGAGGATCTAGGTCTGGGTCTGGGTGTAACGTTTTCCAAGCACTCTGCCGCCACACATCCCTGGAGTTGAACTTCCTAAGGGAAGTTTGTGACACTGATCTGGAGGAACTAGTTCCTGAGGACCACACTGAGACCGAGAGTCTCAGGCTGATGACTGGTTGACAACAATTCAATTGAAGAGATTTTGGAATGCCAACATGATAATGTGAGTTGTCCACGTGAATTGTTGAGTTGTTTTACTATAATATCTAGTTTTGTACTTAACGGAATGTTAGAGCGGCAGCTTTTAATTATGAAAACTCAAGCAAATATTGATTGCTGAGAATCAGCAAATACAACACTGTGTGCTTCCATTACATTGCAAATACTGATATTGTGTTCAACATATTTTGTCGTCAAAATACAATATTAATGTCCAATTGCAACTGGGTGTGCCAGTTTATAATTATTTTTGGAAAGTCGCCAAGGACAGCAGATATGGCTGTTACAGATTGTAATAGAAGACTGGCATGATGTAATCGTCCACATACTCATAATTTGTATAACAATGACCCCTAGTGGCGAAACAGATATCTTCTCCCTTATTAGTATTGTGTTGAAGTGGAAATGTTCGATAATGACCACATACTACACATTTTCTAAACTGTAATGAAATATTCGTATTATTACCTATATATTAATAATTTTTAGTGTTCTCTTAGAGCACAACAATTGCAATTCTGTGTATTGCTATTTGTATGCTATTATTTTATTAATTGACAATAATAATAGGTAATAAAGACAATTCTACCTTTCTAATGACTTGAACTTATTGAATTTCCATTGGTCCAATGGTCTTGAACCCAGAGTGGATATTGTTATCAAGAGAATTCCACACAACCAAACTAAGAACATTGAGGAAATGACACGATTTCTTGTGGAAATTAAACTACAGCAGTTAGGATATTTTCCCTAACCGTCTCACTATCTTGTTTCTAGTGAATGTAATGAGAGAACATTAGGGCACCGTGCTCCCATTGCAGGATCCCATGGCATCGTAGAGCACCAGTGTCATTTTCTAATCAATGTTGTTCAGTGTACTGTTTAATATCAAGTACAGCAGTGTAGCTAATACTTCTTTACCTACACAGAAGGCAGAACTCCAATAGAGCTGATCCTGACAGCAGGAACATGAGCGGAATGTCTGGTGGCAGATTTGTAGGGGTCAGATCCAGCTCAGACAGGTCCCTCAGTTCCCTTCTTAACGACACTTACAACTTCTGTCAGGAGTGTCCACCCTAATCCACCTTCCCAGTTCCCACCTTGGTTAATCAAAAGTTGGGTGTACATTTTTTTTTAAAGTGTCAACTGACAGGCTTCTTCAGGAGCCATCACATCACAGCTGTTGAAAAAAATGTGAGCTTCTTGGAGCCTTTGTTCTGTCATGCTGAGTCATACATGGGTGTCGCCTCGGAGATGGAGGCAAAGGCAGCCAGAGAGAAGGAATGGGTCCTGACAACTTTCAGTGCAATTTAATTATTGATCGAAGGAAGTGTTGCAACTCTCTCCCGCTTTCCCCATATGCCTTCGAGACATAGGGAGAGAGTAGTGGGGTACACCAACTGACTGTTCAGTGGTAACAATAATTGTCAATCATAGCTACTGTCATGATGTTTGAAAGCAGTGGGCTAATGGTAGGCTGTGTTTACTTCTCTTAGCAATAGACCAACTGAAGTTTGATAAAACAAAGATAGACAGGTAATGACGAAAATGGACAAAAAAGAAGTGCCGATCAAGAGGAGTCTGGGGGTCAGAGGACAAACTGCACTCTTTCATCACTATTGTGAACCATGAAGCATGTAGGATCATAGGAGATGCTTGACTCATTAAATGACAAAAGGCAGATGTAGTGTGCCCAATTCCTGTGCCTGTTCTCCATGGAACAGTACAAAAGAAACATCAGCTTGATTCTAATTGATTGCCTTTTGAGAATATCATATTACACACAGAGCATAATGAAATCCAAAACATACATTGTGAATGTTTATGTACTTAGAAACGAAATGCTGTCTATAATGAAAAAGTAAAAACAACTGTCACATTTTTGTTATACCTACTTAAATTGTACAGGGGGGGGGGTACAGTGCAACACAATAGATAACAGATAGTCCACAGGGGTGTGTCACAGGCTACAACAGTTCCACTGAAGGTGAATTATTTGTCTATGCTCTGAAGTTACGTACTAAACTGTCTCTACATTTCTATAGTAACAGAGATAATCTGAGTGGATGGGTTTATTGAATAAAATGTCCCTCCCTCTGCATCCGAAAAGCTACAGGCAATCACAAGTCTTTAGGCTGTCAACCTCTAATTTGATTCCTCGGTAGGCTAACCTGTATAGTTCAGCAGACTGCTGCAAAAATCCCAATATCCTTCTTCAAATAACGTCTTGCTGTCCCCTCTGTCGCGGTACATCATTGCTGCGTGTGCCTAGGTTGTCTCCAGGTGTCCTAAAGCGCATCTAAAAAGTGTCAAGCATTGCGCGGGATATCACCGCGGAGGATAGTCTACGGACCTAACGCAGTCATAACCTTGGCTGGCACATTGTGTTATTGGTTACTGCCGGGATGGTGACATTGTCCGATTCCGGGGCATTGACAGGATCCGGACTCCAAAAGAAAACATAGTAGATTGCCAGAATAAAGGCAGATATTGACACGCATATGAAATAAGCAATCGCCATCGCCACTTTCACCCAAATCTTTGTGGTTATGTTGGCATGTTTCACCCGCTGGTCGCCGGTATAGCTCGGCCTCCTGTTCATATCCCCGTTCTGCTTCACCGTGGTAACTTGTGTGTTGGCTTTCATCTTGCAATTGTTATACCCTTGTTCTGGCAATGAATGTAGTCTGTTCATGTGGTAGTGTCCAAATCCTCAAAATGATCTCTTCCCCCATCAAGTCAGGTGGGCATTGTGGAAACCGCTGTCACTGCTCCCGGTGGGATGATGCTTTAATTAACCCTCTCTATGAACTGGACAGGGCGACTGGAGCGCACCAGAAAAGCTCACAATTTAAAAGGCTCAAATGGGGCGGGTCAAAAACTATAAAAGCACATTGATTGGATTATAGTTTCACAGTTAGCAGTTAGCCTACGTCCCAGAAATATGATAGGCAAATGCACCTATGTTTATCGCACAGACCCCTATCAAAATGTTGTCCATGAGGGTTGTAGATCTAAAAATCAAGTTAGATTTATTTACCAAAGCATGAACATAAAAATCTGCAGGGTATTCATTTATTTTATTTTATTATTTCTGGTCTCGTGGAAGGTGAAATAGATTTAAAAGCATCAAACAATATTCTCCCTGGAGTGTTCACATTATAATCCCAACACTCACAAGAGGCGCAAAATAGGTCAGGCAGCCGTTTGAGGTTGCACTTATTTATTTAACCTTTATTTACTTCACTAGGCAAGTCTGTTAAGAATACATTCTTATTTACAATGACGGCCTACCAAGAATACATTCTTATTTACAATGACAGCCTACCAAAATGCCTCCGGAGGGGAGGCGGGCTGGGATTAAATCTTTATTTTTAAATTGGACAAAACACACATCACGACGAGAGACACCACACCATTACATAAAGAGAGACTTAAGACAACAACATAGCAAGGCAGCAACACACCATGGTAGCATCACAATATGGTACAAACAACAGCAAAGGGCAAGGTAGAGACAACAATACATCATGCAAAGCAGCCACAACTGTCAGTAAAAGTGTCCATGATTGAGTCTTTGAATGAAGAGACTGAGATAAAACTGTCCAGTGAACTGAAAGAGCAACCCTGGAATGTGCACGCTTTGGGGACCTTTAACAGAATGTGACTGGCAGAACGGGTGTTGTATGTAGAGGATGAGGGCTGCAGTAGGTATCTCATATGGGGGAGTGAGGCCTATCAGGGTTTTATAAATAAGCATCAACCAGTTGGTCTTGTGACAGGTATACAGAGATGACCAGTTTACAGAGGAGCATAGAGTACAGTTATGTGTCCTATAAGGAGCATTTGTGGCAAATCTGATGGCCGAATGGTAAAGAACAACTAGCTGCTTGAGAGCACCCTTACCTGCCGATCTATAAATTATGTCTCCATAATATAGCATGGTCATCCATCTGAATCAGGGTTAGTTTGGCAGCTGGGGTGAAACAGGAGCGATTACGATGGTTTCCTCTAAGTCTAGATTTAACTTTAGCCTGCGGGTTTGATATGTGCTGAGAGAAGGACAGTGTACCATCTAGCCATACTCCCAAGTACTTGCATGAACCCTCAGAGGTAGTAATCACACCTGTGAGGAGAGTGGCATTCTTCTTACCAAACCCCATAACCTTGTTCTGAACACCTCCAAAACAAAGGTAAAGGGTAGAGAAAGCTTGTTGGACACTAAGAAAGCTTTGTTGTAGAGCATTTAACACAAAATCTGGAGAGAGGCCAGCTGAGTACAAGACCGTCATTTGCATATACATGGATGAGAGAGCTTCCAACTGCCAGCTATGTTGTTGATGTCAATTGAGAAGAGCGTGGGGCATAGGATTGAGCCTTGGGGTGCTCCCTTGATGACAGGCAGTGGGTGAGACAGCAGATTTTCAGACTTTCTACACTGCACTCTGAGGTAGTTAGTAAACCAGGCCAAAGATCCCTCATAGACACCAATACTCTTTAGCTGGCCCACAAGAATGGAATGGTCTACCATATCAAAAACTTTGGCAAAGTCAATAAAAATAGCAGCACAATATTGCTTAGAATCAAGGGCAATGGTGACATCATTGAGGACCTTTAAGGTTGCAGTGACACATCCATAACCTGAGCGGAAACCAGATTGCATACCAGAGAGAATACTACAGACATCAAGAAAGCAAGTCAGTTGATTATTGACAAGTTCTTCTGACACGTTTGATAAACAGGGCAAAATAGAAGTAGGCCTATAACAGCTAGGATCAGCTTGATCTCCCCCTTAAATAAAGGATGAACCGTGGCTGCCTTCCAAGCAATGGGAACCTCCCCAGAAAGGAGAGACAGGTTAAAAAGGTCAGGGATAGGCTTGGTGATGATATGGGCAGCAACCTTAAAGAAGAAAGGGTCTAAACCATCTGACCCAGATGTTTTTTGGGGTCAAGTTTCAGGAGCTCCTTTAGCACCTCAGACTCAGTGACTGCCTGCAAGGAGAAACTATATGGCGAGGCAGGGGAAAAAGAGGGAGAAGAGGAGCATCAGGGATAGTCGCATTAGAAGGGGTGGGAGATGAGGAAATGTTGGACGGGCAAGGAGGCATGGCTGAGTCAAATAGGAATCCTGACTTAATTAAGTGGTGATTAAAGAGCTCAGCCATCCTGTCAGTAACAACCACATCATCAACATTAAGGGACATGGGCAGCTGTGAGGAGGAGGGTTTACTCTCCAGGTCTTTAACAGTTTTCCAGAACTTCTTGGGGTTAGACCCACAGAGAGAGAACTGCTCCTTAAAGTAACTAACTTTGGCCTTCCGGACGAGAGCCAGTCAGCCTGAGTATGCGTGTGCCGATCCTCTAGCCAAATGCAATTCGAGGTGGAGTAACTCCACAAGTTCACTGTAGAACCAGGAGCTGAACCTGTTTTTAAATTCTAATTTTCTTTATGGGGACATGTCTGTTAACAATATCACTGAAAGTATGAAAAAAAATATGAAAAAATAGAAGGTCCAAGCGTCTTGGACAGAGGGGGTCAAGCTGATTCTATACCATTTTACAGAGGCCAGTTCATGAAGGAAGGCTTGCTAATTAAAGTTTTCTAGCAAGCATCTATGGCAAATCAGGACAGGTCGTTTCACTGAGCAGCCATTACGAACACAGGCTGCAAAACAGTGATCACTAAGGTCATTACAGAAAACACCAGACTGACACCTATCAGGATTATTTGTGAGGATAACATCGAGGAAAGTAGCCTTTTCTGGGTGTTTGGAGTCATACCTTGTGGGATTGGTAATAATCTGAGAAAGATTTAGGGAGTCCCATTGTTTTAGGACTTGGTCAAGTGGTTTAATAAGCATGTCCCTGTTTAGGTCAACTAGCAGGACAAATTCAGACTTAGTGTAAGGGGCCAGGATAGGGCTTAGGGCAGATAGGGTACAGGCCGGTGCTGGAGGACAATAGCACCCAGCAACAGTCAACAAAGTACTATTTGAAAGTTTAATGCTTAAAACCAGCAAATCAAATTGTTTGGGGACAGACTTGGTGGAGACAACCGAGCACTGAAGGTGATTCTTGGTAAATACCGCCACTCCCCCACCTGGAAGATCTGTCTAGCCAAAAAAAGGTTATAACCAGAAAGGTTTACATCAGTATTCAAAACACTCTTCCTTAACCCCGTCTCAGTAATGACCAACATCTGGATTGGAGCTGTGAACCCACACTTTCATTTGATCCATTTTAGGTAATAAGCTTCTAGAGTTAACGTGCAGAAAACCCAGGCTTTAATGAGAGCAGAAATCAGTGAGGCAGATATCGGAGCACAAGTCAGAATTGGGGCCTGAAACAATAGATGGGCCAGGGTGTACATGCACATTTCCAGATATCATCAATAGTTATACAATCAAGGCACGACAGAGGACAGGGAGAGCTCTGCGTAACCAATAGAGTCAGAGTCCCGAGTGTGGGAACAAACAGTCTGTCCCACGGTTGGGTAAAGAAAGTTTGTAGTCATCAAAGCATGCAGGAGTCATGAGGCAAACAGCAAAATGCACAAGAAAATAAATAAATAACGACTTGGGGCTAGCCATCAAGTTCAGAGTCACTCGCCCCGACAACGTGTGTGATGGAGGCGGGCAAAAGCTCGGGAGGGAGGGGGGTACCTGTACCAGACAGGAGGAGACAGGCCAGGGAAGACGGTGAACAGATCGCCAGGTGGAATCCAAGCAGCAGTCAACAGGAATAGGTGTCACACCCACTTGGGAGAAACTTTTATTTCTGGAGGCAGATTTCTTGTAGAAAACGCCAGTGGATGGTCTTTGAACAGCAGGAGGTGTCTTCAAATTCTCCTGCCACTGGTTGGGCCCAAGGCCTCAACACCTTTCACTTCACACCTCAGTGCTAATTGAAGTTATATCTGGTCTGTCTAGCAAGCCTGGCAGCCTTAACTCAGCATTCAGTCTCCATAAATTAAAATATATAATTGTAATGTACTTTATTTTTTCTTCTTGGCTTTCAAAATAGCATCAGAATAAACACTACTCACTCAGTTCCAGGTTGGAGGGTGTCCTCAGGTCTCTGCTGTTTGTTTGCTAGAGCACCCTCTGTATAGCTTGGAAACAGGAAACCTTGGTAGCAGTAATCTATCCGGTTAATTTGGCCAAAATTAGGTTGTATGTTTGGAGTTTTGATCTGGAGCGAAGGCCATGCTGTGGAGGGTAGCATACTGCATTTGTCCCTGATGAAAATCTCATTACTCCAAATCTATCTGTTTGAAAAAAAATGTTGAAAAATGTGAGAGCTCACATGCAGCTGTGTCTCGCTCTCTGCCTCCCCAAGACTATTGTGAATCACAAGAAACATAGAGACCTGACCACCATACATTTATTTGATATGGAAACTAAGAAGCAAAATAAACAGAACACATTTCATGTTGTACATTTGACAGTTGCGTATGAAACAATGAATTTCCTGCCAAATCACAATGTAATACTTAAAGAAAAAGCTATCAAATGTAATCTTCTGCTTGATTGATTAAAGTGTCAATATCTTGGGATAAAAACTAATTCATGGTAATCAACAGATAAACAAAGTCTTGAATTTTAGATCATGCTAGTTTAGACAGGCCAGTTACACTCCACTCCAAAAACATACCCAAATAATGTAGTTTTATATTCAAAACGCAGACATTTTAGAAGTGCAGGAAAATTTGATGCTTGTAATACAATCACTAAGTCATCAGAAACGGAAAAGAATGAGGATATCCAAATGCAAATCACAAAGAACAAAAATAGATGCCTTTTTTCCCACACAAAACATTGGAATGTTTAGTTGGAATTCAAAGTACTAAACTACATATTGCATTTCCTTGAGTTCTTGATCCATTCAATTCATTTAAACTCTTCATTCCTTTTCAAGAAATAAAATTAAAGCATAGTTTAATATCTGTGCTCGTGTTCATTATAGGTGAGCCAGATTGAGTTCATGACCAAGAGTAGGCAAAAAAAAGCCAACGAGACTTAAAAATCTAAACAAAATCTTGGTCTGTTGAGGTACATGTTGGTACATGTTGGTACATGTCTGATGCCCCTCGACTAAAACTAGAAAGGCCACTAGCGATCTATCGCAAATGAGAAACGAAAGGAAAGCTTTGGATGGTTATTAACAAACATTGTCAGGGTCACTTTATGCCTGTGCTTGGTTAAGTACAGTGTATCTCACTTAAAAATAAACTAATATCATTTTAACTACACTCCTCTTGGGGTCCCAAATCTAAACCAACTTTGTTACATGATTATTAGGAAACATAATGTACATTTTTCAATGCCATGGCTTAAATTTGTTCACATGATTTGTTTCATGACAAAATACAACTAAAATGTATTGAGTTAAGGATAAAGGGGACCAAACCCTAATCATACAAACTCCACAGAGAGAGGGTTTGGGAATCTTTAAAGTAAAGGCTATTAAAACAAGTGTGGATAAACTGTAGTCAATAAGCTGTCTATATTGAGGGAGGAGAATGCTCTTTCAACTGTTAGCATTCCATATATGTATTTTTTTGCCATGTTGAAGAGGCATAACAGTCTCTTTGACCTTTCAAAAGAGTTGGAGTTAAAAAAAAGAAAATGCCAAGGTTGAACAATTGAGGTGAGAATTTCATATTTGTGAGTCTTCGCTAAATGTAATAATTTGATTTGTTAAATCATACACATATATCAAAAGGTAAAAACAAGTTGGGGCTTTGTTGACTTGACATCACAGTAAGATCCTAATTGGCTGCTATAAAACCTAAGCCATTTACCATAGTGGCTCAGATGAATGGCAGTATCATTATTCTATGCAACTTGCAGCTCAAACAGTACAGAACATATGTGGTCTGATTATTGAGGAGAGGGAGATGTTTGGAGGCCAGGTGCCTGGCCACGTCCCTCCAGGATGTCTGTGATGGCTGTTCCAGTCATGGTGTGCGAGGCCCGGTTTCCTTTCTTCTTGTCATTATTTTCTCCCCTCCTCTCTCCTCATCCTTAATCTGTGAACCACTAGCACTGAAAAGTCAGTTTCCCAGAGCAGCTCTCAGCCTGTCGATAGAGAACAGAGGGAGTGTGGGGGTCACTGGCTGCAAGCTGGTTTAATCTGCTGTCTGGCTGTCTGCAACACTGCTAACGCAGCACAACATGCATGGGACAGCATGGCATGGTATGGCAGGGCATGGTCCTGGTATGGTCTGGTATTAGCTCTCAGCAGGCAAATAAGTACCAATAATTGTCCAAAAATGTATGCAAAACTCATTCATGATATTATCACCATTGATAGTATGTGTCCAACAACCAAACAGGCATTTTCTGCAATGCTCATTTGATCGGGTAACAGTCCCTCTCATGGACCAATATTAGTCTCCCTCAAAAACATCAAAAGAACTCGAAGAGAGGCGGTTTTAATCAATCAGGCTCAGAGTTCAAAAGGGTCTCCATTACATCCATACCATCATGTCGGTCAGACTGCGGCTAATCTCCTCATAAAAGCCTTTCAATGCTAATTGTGCCTCTTCTTCCTGTACTTCACCGATCTCCACCCTCATTAGACTAATCGGATTTGGCGCAGTGAGCGTCTTCATTCAGCCAAAGCATAGACACCCAGGTTTAGTCCAAAATGGCACCCTATTCCCTTTGACCAGAGCCCTATAAAAGTAGTGCACTATCAATGGAATGGGGTGCTGTTTGGGATGCATACCCAGCCATTAGCTGTGGTGATTACCACCAGAGAAACACTTAAAAGGCTGTAAGGAGAAACCTAACAATGATGACAAGGACCAGACAACAAGGAATCATTTATCTACTCAGAAGAGCCTTTTACAGACTATGGGAGTTTTCACTACATTAGCTTCAATAAGAAAAACAGTCCTAACGGTATCATGTTGTGATACAGAAGTACTGCTGTCAATCACCTCATATTTGAAGTCATGGCGTCAGATGGGTGCAATAACCTACAAAAACCAAAATGAAGGGAAAAAAACAATCCATGATGAAGCTATCGGTCTACAACAGAACACTCATAAGGGTTGAGGGACAGATTCTACATTCTAGTACTCACGACTAAACATCTACAAAAATCTATTCATAGAATCCCACCTTCAAAATGGCAATTTTTGGGGGGCATTTAAGCTGCGTTGTCAAAGTGTAGTGCATTGTAGCTCCACAGGGAAATGCTACATTTATTTGTTCTGTGTATCACTAAATATACAATCTGGGCTGTTACAGATAAACTCTACTGATGTATTAAAGAGCATAAAAACTTGAGTTATTAATAATAAATGATCCACTTCTAAAAAGGCATGTCAGTGCTAATTCTTAGCACTCTGCCCTCAGAGACAAAGGGAGCGCAATGAATGCACATTATCCTACACATCGTTAAAAAATGATTTATAGAGTGCATTTTATACTGTGCTAATGGGCCACGTTTTATAATGTAACTATTAACATTATTATTATTTTTTTTAACTAAGCTTATGAGAAAGCAATAAATGGTTTCTGAAAATATTAAAGCTAGAATCCTTAATTGAAACAATAACAAAGTGGACACACCCCTTCTGTTTAGGTATCACGCTAAGGGATGGGGCCTGGAGAAATGTAACCGCTCTCAAATTCATAGACAGAGCTATGGATGCAGACACTGACCATCCATGATATCGAGATGATCGTTTTAACCATCTTTTGAGGCTATAGTGTTTGTTTACAAACACTGGAGTAAAACAAGCTTATATTTTGGGTTCTCTCATAGAGTATGACAGTTGAACTAAGCTCATGAGGCATTTTTTTTTTGTGTGTGTACTTTTTACACAATTTGTCTCCCCAATTTCGTGATATCCAAATTGGTAGCTACAGCCTTGTCCCATCGCTGCTCCCGTACAGACTCGGGAGAGGTGAAGGTCGAGAATGTGTGCCTAATGAGGCATCTCTAAGTTACACTCTTCAAGAATCCAATGGGTATACGTCATTAACTTATACGTCCAACACCGGATGTGGCAACTAAGTATTTTAGCTTTAAGTGAGAAACACAGGAATCGTTGTGTTTGTCATTGAAGAGCTTTAAAGAGACGCGGTATTCAACCTTCCTAGGAATGTCAAAGTGGAGACTCTGGGAAAGGCTAAGTTATGCATTTTGATGACATGAGACAAAATACATAACAAACAGGGCAAAAAAACAAACATTTTCCAAACACACATGTGATTGGTGGTTTCAATTGAGTAATGCACTGTTTAAACATGTTCTGTTACCATCCAATGAGTGTCTAGTTCTGGTTAGCATCATTTGCAACATTCCATTTCAGGCGTAGTGAAGTCTTTGCCAAACAGACGTCAATTTAAGAAGCAGCACGACGAGGAAAAATTAAAGGAAGAGCAAATTTGATTTCTCATCCTTCTCAAACCACTCTTCATCCCATGACAGTCATGCGATTAACAAACCCATGAAAAACAGAAAATATATATGATTCTGCTCATTCGAGGTTGGGGACAGGGTGGGCAGCATGCGTAGTAAATGCATTAACCCACAAAACAAGGAAATGAGAAGGAGAACCAAAAGGAAAGGTGTTGAAGGGGTAAAACGACAGGGGTTCACACAGTGAGGTGTGGTAGCCATAGTGATGGCGACGGAGGTTAGTACATTCATTTCCCCAGGAGGAAACAGCAAGGCGGAGGAGTTTCACAGAGGATTTGGAGAAAAGAGAGGGCTTCAATTGGCCAAAGAATGCCAAGTGATGCAGTGAGTGACAGTAGACGTCGGTTGTGGGGTCATGCCAGTCAGCCAACTTCCGACAGACAGATGGAGAGGACAGAGAGAGGTGAGTGGCGAACAAAGAAAAATAAATAAGAGAGAAAGATAGAGGGAAAGAGGGAGGTACGTTGGTTTGTGTTTTGTGGTTAGTGCTCGGCGGGAGTCAGAGACTTCTTACAGAAAGCCACCGTCTCAAAGTCAGTGATATGAACCGCACCTGAAGACGACTGTTCCGAGGTGTCTGGGGCCATCTCTGGGGCAGTGGCCAGCTCAGACAGGCTCTGGTCAATCACCAGGACAGGGGTAAGAGTGGCGGCAGGGGTCTCCTCCTCATCTGGTTCAGATGGTACAGGGAAGGAAGAACGAGTCAGACACATCATTTGATTTTTACCACAACCTTCAAATGGTCATAAATATAAAATGTCAGGTGACCATAAGCAACAGTGCTGCTTTGCCTGCATTTATATTATGTGTGTAATTCAGCCCTATGGGATCTTTTAGTCACCATATTAACAATAAAGGCAGAGTGCAGTCGAAAACATGAAATTCATGTGTTTTATATATATTTCTGGAGGCTGGAATAATACTGTGAAATAGTGAAAATTATGATAATGCCCTTTTAGTGTAAGAGCTGTTTGAAAAGGCCGCCTGAAATTTCTGCCTGTTTAGGTGGGATGGAGTTCTGGCCTGCCTGGTGACATCAAGCCAATTAGTTAATAGACCAATAAGAAAGAAAGTTCTAAACCTTTCTACGAATAACAGCTAGTTTTCAGTTGTCCCCTCCCCACTCAGACCACTCACAGACGGTCTTAGCAAAATTCTTGCTTGAGAAATTCTTCTTTGCTAAGAAGCTATTTTTGTTTATTTTTTACCATTTTAATTGAAAACTATTGGTAAGCTACTCCATTGTTACCCAGAAATGATTTGATATTGAGATAAAAACAGCTGCTTTGCAGTGTGATAATTACCCTCTGTGGGGGTAGCAGGTGTCTCTTGGGCTGGTGGAGTGGTTGTAGTCTCCTCTTTCTCTGGGAGGTCAGTGGGGGTAGAGACAAGCTCTAATGATGATGATGATGATGATGATGATACAGAAGTTATTTCCTGGATCAGAGTCTCCTCCGGTGGAGCAGCAGTGACCACAACTGTGAGTTATAGAGAACGATAGGGGGAGGGTATGAGTGTGGATGAAAAACCCCCCAGAACAGACTACTGATAGAATGCTGAGCATCAAAACACACATCTTCTTCTGATCAACTTTGCAGGTTTATCCTGAATTAAAAGGGTAGCACATTCAACAGCATGCCAAATGTATGTTATGCTCTTGCAATATAATACAACCGTCAAACCAGTATATAAATATCTGTACCTGTCCGTGTGTCCCTCTCCTTCTCTGGCTCTGCTGGCTTGCTGGGACTGGGGGTTGGGCTGGGGCTGGAGTTGCGGTTGTCTTCTTGGACCTTAACCTGGGCAGGGCTTCCCTCAGTGCTAGGCGGTTTCAGGTGGTTCTCCCCCATACTGCTCCGGGGGGACTGCATCTCCATCTCCTCCCCCCAGTCTGTGACAGGCTGGTGGCCGTCCAGGGGAGAGAAGGGGCTGAGGGGCTTGGGGCCAGCGGGGGAGTCCTGAGCCTCCTGTTGGGAGGGGATGTAGACCTTGGGCCTCGGGGTGCGCTGCTCTTTAGGACTGGCTGCGGAGGGGGGAGTGGAGGGAGGAGGTGAGGTGGCGGCGGGCTTCCCTGCTGTGGTTTCTGAGCGAGGTGCCTTCGTCGGGGACAGTCCGTCTTTCCCTTCCTCATCCCCCTCATCGTCTCCCTCCGAGTCATCAACCCCGTCCATATCCTCGTCCTCTTCGTCGCTGGCATCCTCCCACTCATCCTCATCCTCCTCTGCGTCACCACTCTTCTCCTCCATCTAAGAGGGAAAGAAACAGACAAGTCACCTCTTAATGTGGATCATGGAAAGAGATCATGTTCAAAAACAACACAGGCATACATGTGCTAAAACACAGACCCCAGTGTGGGGTGGTGGGAGACGACATACCTTTTGTGATGAGGGAGCTTTGGGCTTCGCTTCCTCCTTCCGAGTCTTCTCCTCCTTCTTGGGTTTGTCTTCCTTCTCTTTCTCCCCGTCCTCCTCCTTCTCCCCGTCCTCCTCCTTCTCCACCTCCCAGCGGTTATCGTGCATGCTGTCAAAGAGATCCAGTCAGTGGAATGGAGAGGAACCAAAACAACAGATGCAGTCAGAGCCTTAGAAGAGATGCTATACCTGTAGCTCTGTCTCTGTCCTCGTCCCCTCCCCCGCTCTCCACGGCCCCCCTCCCTGGGTCCTCTACCCTGCCCCAGGAAGTCTCCGAACGTGGGCACCTTGGGAGGCGCCTTCACCTCGTCTGCGGGAAGTAAAGGATGAGGGAGGAAGAGAGTTCAGTTTAGAGGGTTTGGGGTGGAAGACTAGGTTTCAAGACCTTGAAAACAAATGAATGGCAGCCCCAGTACTGACACAGCAGCGCTGCTCTGAAATGGCACCCTATTCCCTTTATAGTGAACTACTTTTGACCAGGACCCTAGTTAAAAGTAGTGCACTAATAAGGGAATAGGGTGCCATTTGGGGGACACACATTTGCTGTTGGGTTTCGAGGAAGGGATGGAGAAATACTGCAACACATAGCAGCTCAGAGACGCCACAGAGCGACAACTGTGAGACAAACACACACGGACACACAGCCAAAGCAAGTGCATTCAATGAGGGAGGCTAGTTCCATCCTCGGGAGAGCATCCTCGGGGCAATGCATATATTCAGACTACAGACACACTGGTATTCCTGGCTAGGTTGTGCTTGATCAACCCGTGGCGGCATTCCATGGTTGTCTCGAAGTCAGACGTGATGTCTAGAATAGGGCTCAGTCCCAAATAGCACCTCTATTAACTATTTAGTTCACGACTTGGGAATCAGATGCCGTTCGGGACACAACCTAACACACACGCAGGGGGGGGGGGGGGGGGGGGGACACGGAACACACACCAACTCAGTCCCATGCCATTGGCTAACCTGAGGCCCTGCCGTGAGGCTGCGTGCGGGAGCCACGCCCCCTGGCTGTGGGGAGGACACACAGAGTGACATCACTCACATCACTACACACAGGGCCACCACAACAACACTATCTACCATATACACAGATAATACACTATGTTAACGGGGCCTGGATAAAAGTGTTCTTCAAATGAGAGTGTTGCTCAGACAAAGCATCAACGTGTCTAAGGGAAAGGTTTAGGTTTGAAGTGTTGATTGTGTGCGTGCACTTATCCGTGAATGGGTGAACGTGTTTGTTTGGGATAGAGAGGGAGAAAGGGTTGAGTAAAGTCTGCCGTCCTTGTCCGTCAGTGATTGTGGAACAGTGGGAACTAACAACGCCTTGTCATCAGAGTCTGGGGGGGGGCGGGGGTGTGACTTGCCTCTCCTTCTGCCTCCCTGGTCTGGCAGCATGGCCTCTGCAGCCACAGCTGGGTCCTCCTTAAACCTGTGAAAGCGCCGCAGGGTCAGACCTTCTCACCCTGTCACACTGCATCACCACTGGACCTGTCAATCCCTACCTGCCACCACCCCCACACCTATCGCACCTTCACAAGAAACAGAGACATGCCTAAAGGACAATCAGACTTGTGAACATATTCCCTAGCTGGGTATTGCCGCTTTCCATGTTATCTGTCTGTAGCTTGTGAGGTGTGGAAACACTGTTTCCGTTATGCATTTTGTTTTCTTGCTTTTTGTGCTATTGCGCTGTCTGTCTGATACATGTAGTTTGTCCTATGCTGCTCTGCATGTGCTCGCTGTTCATCGTTTATCTGTATTCTTAATAAACTGCCCAGGGACTTGCGGTTGAAAATTAGCCGGCTGGCTAAAACTAGCACTTTTACTGAAACGTTGATGAATGTGCACTGTCCCTGTAAACATTTTAAAAACTCAAACGCAACCCCTTCTCACGGCCAAGCCCCTGACCAGCCTCCCTCCTGTATGGACCTCCTAATCTCACATGGCCTCATGCTCTCATGGCTAAAGAAAGACCTAAAGAGAGGATGTATTGAATGTGAGATGTTTATCCACTATTATTTAGATATGTCCTATTCCAGTCATCTTGCTCCTGTGGTTCTCCCTTTCTGGGCTGCATCTCAGGATGTACAGTAAATTGAACACAACATCTAAAACATCAAGTGTGGCATCCGGTAATAATGAGATATTTAGGAGCGGTGTTGTCATTCCTGGGCTTCAGTAGGCACTGTCTGGTTTGGTTCACTGAATGCCTGCTGTTGTGGTGTTTTTGTGAATAAAGCCCTGGCTGTCTCCGTGATCAGAGCGTGTCAGTGGTGTTCGCGGTTCTCCTCCAGTCGGTCACTCACAAGCCGTCAGTCTTCTGGGCATCCCATTCCCGTCTCCACTGGCCCGTGGCGTTCCTGTGCCTGGCCAGACGCTCCTCGTCAATCTCCTCACGCTCCTTCTTCCAGCGGAGGTACTCGGCACGCTCCCGGCCCGTCATAGACATGGTCATATCCATGGAGCCCTTAGGGCCTCCTGGTCTCCGACTCTGTTGGAGAGAGAGAGAGAGAAAGAGAGAGAGGAAGTGTAAAGTAGCAGGATGTAAGAGAGAAGGGAACAGATAAATCAAACTTTGTTCTAATTTTGAATAAAGGAATCATTTCAACAAAATGAAGAAGACAAACCACACAGAACATTTGACCGATCAGGTCTTCTACAAAACAGAACAGAGCACTCACTGTCCACTCCTTCTCCAGCTCAGATCCCGTCTTCACATTGTCAAAATCTACTCCACCCCAGTTTCGGACATGTCGGCGGCTGCCCTCCTTGCGGTCCATGTCCGGGACTGGGCCGGAGCGCCGCGGGTCATCCAGGAAGTTACGGATGGGCTTGTCTCCCTCGGCAGGCTGCAGAAGGATTCCAAAGACAGCACCCTTACCCTATCTATTTCAGGTCTTCAACGCTAAACTGTCATCAAATAATCTGATAGTAATCCAATTTTTACAAAATGGCTTCCTGTACAAACCCTTTGTCCTCTTTCATACTCTGCAATCTTCTCCATCTCCTCGTTCATCTTCTCAATGTTCTGCCTCCTTTTCTCCTCCCACTCCTACAGAGACGCACAATATTTTAGAAAGAATAAAGAGAATAGAGGAGCATGCCATCCCAATTCGCTAAATTTCACACCCATATATTCTAAATCTTGTTCAGTCTTTTTCTTCAATTACTATAGTATGTACTCATCTTCCCATTACTCATGTCATTGCAAAGTAACCAACATCATCATCATCAAGATACACAGTCCAACCATCATTATGGAGACTATACCCATGGTAAACCTCAACCTGGCACATCTATAGCAACATTGCCTCGCTAGTTATTAGCTGATATGATTTTGCTCACAGACCTTAGACTTCCTGTCACCACCCTGTGGTCCTCCTCCTTCTTCTCTTTCTCGTCCTCCTCGGCCTCCTCTTCCTCTCCGTCCTCCGCGTGGAGCACGTTCACTGCGGCCGGGCCCCTCTCCTGGCCCCTCCATGACTGGACCCCTGTCCTCTCGCGGAGGACCCCTGTCCTCTCGCGGACCCCTGTCCTCTCGCGGACCCCTGTCCTCTCGCGGACCCCTGTCCTCTCGTGGAGGACCTCTGTCCTCTCGTGGAGGACCTCTGTCCTCTCGTGGAGGACCTCTGTCCTCTCGTGGAGGACCTCTGTCCTCTCGTGGACCCCTGTCCTCTCGTGGACCCCTGTCCTCTCGTGGTGGTCTGTCATGGGCCTGGCGTGGGTCTGCTAGGAGTCTGTCAGGGCGTTGCTCTCTCCTCTCCTGCCGTGGTCCTCCCCCTCTCTGTCCACCCCTGCTGAGCCGCCCGGACCCGGCCCTCAGCGGAGGGCTTTCACCTTGGGCTCTGGGGCCGTCTCCCTCTTCAGAGTCCCGCCTGCCTCGAGGTGGCCCTTGTTTCCAGTCATTGATCACCCGTTTCTCCTGCAGGGAGAACACAAGTTTTGATTAGACCCACTTGACCCACTAAAAGACCGGAATAAACCTTGCATACATACAGTGCTATATTGTCACTCCAAATTCCCAGACACACAACAGATGTCTCTGAAAACAAAGGTCAACAATATAATACAGTGGGGGGGAAAAGTATTTAGTCAGCCACCAATTGTGCAAGTTCTCCCACTTAAAAAGCTGAGAGAGGCCTGTAATTTTTATCATAGGTACACTTCAACTATGACAGACAAAATGAGAGAAAAAAAATCCAGAAAATCACATTGTAGGATTTTTAATGAATTTATTTGCAAATTATGGTGGAAAATATGTATTTGGTCACCTACAAACAAGCAAGATTTCTGGCTCTCACAGACCTGTAACTTCTTCTTTAAGAGGCTCATCTGTCCTCCACTCGTTACCTGTATTAATGGCACCTGTTTGAAGTTGTTATCAGTATAAAAGACACCTGTCCACAACCTCAAACAGTCACACTCCAAACTCCACTATGGTCAAGACCAAAGAGCTGTCAACGGACACCAGAAACAAAATTGTAGACCTGCACCAGGCTGGGAAGACTGAATCTGCAATAGGTAAGCAGCTTGGTTTGAAGAAATCAACTGTGGGAGCAATTATTAGGAAATGGAAGACATACAAGATCACTGATAATCTCCCTCGATCTGGGGCTCCACATAAGATCTCACCCCGTGGGGTCAAAATGATCACAAGAACGGTGAGCAAAAATCCCAGAACCACACGGGGGGACCTACTGAATGACCTGCAGAGAGCTGGGACCAAAGTAACCTAAGTAACCAAAGCCTACCATCAGTAACACACTACGCCACCAGGGACTCAAATCCTGCAGTGCCAGACGTGTCCCCCTGCCCCCAGCCAGTACATGTCCAGCCCTGTCTGAAGTTTGCTAGAGAGCATTTGGATGATCCAGAAGAAGATTGGGAGAATTTCATCTGACCATATGACACCAAAATATACATTTTTGGTAAAAACTCAACTCGTCGTGTTTGGAGGACAAAGAATGTGAAAGCATGGGGGTGGAAACATCATGCTTTGGGGCTGTTTTTCTGCAAAGGGACCAGGACGACTGATCCGTGTAAAGGAAAGAATGAATGGGGCCATGTATCGTGAGATTTTGAGTGAAAACCTCCTTCCATCAGCAAGGGCATTGAAGATGAAACGTGGCTGGGTCTTTCAGCATGACAATGATCCCAAACACACCGCCCGGGCAACGAAGGAGTGGCTTCGTAAGAAGCATTTCAAGGTCCTGGAGTGGCCTAGCCAGTCTCCAGATCTCAACCCCATAGAAAATCTTTGGAGGGAGTTGAAAGTCCGTGTTGCTCAGCAACAGCCCCAAAACATCACTGCTCTAGAGGAGATCTGCATGGAGGAATGGGCCAAAATACCAGCATCAGTGTGTGAAAACCTTTTGAAGACTTACAGAAAACGTTTGACCTCTGTTATATACCCTTTGTTGGCAATGACAAAGTATTGAGATAAACTTTTGTATATTGACCAAATACTTATTTTCCACCATAATTTGCAAATAAATTCATCAAAAATCCTACAATGTGATTTTCTGGATTGTTTTCCTCATTTTGTCTGTCATAGTTGAAGTGTACCTATGATGAAAATTACACTTTTTTGCCGCACTGTATAAGGTGCAAGAAGACTTAGGTGTCTGAGCTTTTAACTCTAAAACGTATCCATATCATAACCCATTTAGGGCAATACTACAGCACCCTCAACAAGTCCCTTCTTGTCTGAATGAGTGACCTTTAGTGTGAAGAGTGGGGTGGATCACAGCTGTAGGGGCCATCTGAGACCCAGAAAACCTCACCAGGCTTTGATTAAAATGTACTCCAGCCTGTCTCTCCAGTCCACAGGAGGCTGATTAAAAAACATACTGTCTGACAGGAGGTAGTATGTACTGGAATTACATTCAAGAGCAGCAATGGCTTGAGAGCATCCCCTTCAGGTAGAAATACAGGGTGCATAGGCTCTAGTCAAAAGTAGTGCTTTATGTAGCAAATAGGCTGCCATTTGGGACAACCATAGCAAGGGATTTGCATTCACCTCTACCTATGTAGAACAGAATTATATAACTTACCCATCTGAATATACAGTAGATGTATAATCATCAAGCTGAAGCAGGGGTATAAAGTTGGAACCAGACACAATTTCCATGAGTGGTTTCAAAACATCTCTCTGTTCATGGTGTACGTCATCACTTTCCTGTCTGTGTCAGGAATACCACTCAGCTAGCATCATTTCACCCAGCTGCTTTAAGATATATGTCCCTCTCAAGTGTACCTCATTTCAACATCCTCCATTAGGTATCACTAATCTCATCCAGCTGCCACAGCAGGGGAATATGAATAGTTTGACTGACAGGAAATTGGATGTGAGCGGGCAAATAGATGTGCACCTGTTAAAGTCTATGAGACTTGTTCTGGTAGAGGCCATCTTTCAGAGCTCAGGGGGTTCTCTCCAAGCAAAGTGTTTGAGAGTGCACATTGTCATGTTTGTGGTCTTCTTAAATCATGTTTATTCAGTTGGCACAAACTGAATAAATAGTTTTCAAATGGAAAATGTGTGTTCTTATTGGACAGGTTCAGGTAGTAACTAGTCCATATCTAATTTTTGTGCCTAATGAACATGATTTATTTGGGCATTCGTTAGCTTGGTCTGATATAACCTGGTACTACAGTATGTGCTGAGACAGAGCCCTCATTCTGGCCTCACCCCTGCAGGTTTGGAGAGGTCTACGGTGACAGTGAAGCTCTCTTTCTCTGTCCTCCATCTGTCTCCCTCTGGCGGGCCATCGTGAGGGCGGCTCTTCCTGGGTGGGTGCGTCTTCACGGCAATCCCCTCTTGCTCCGCCTTCTTTTTGTCCTCTTCTATTTCCTGCAGAAAGATAACAAAACAAAGGTTGGCTGATGATAGACTCACAAAGGCGCATCAGTGTCTCTCCCTAACCTGATAAATCAAGCATGAATACAGGGAGATTCAACAGAAAAGTATAATAACCATAATATGAATATCCTGACAGTCAGATATCTATTTTGCGATGTGGCCGTGCAATTTACAGTACTAGTCAAAAGTTTGGACACAGCTACTCATTCAAGGGTTTCTCTTTAGTTTGACTATTTTCTACATTGTAGAATAATAGTAAACGTCAAAGATATGAAATAACACATATGGAATCATAAAGTAACCAAATAAACTAGAGTCAACATATATTTTATATTATTCAAAGTAGCCACCCTTTGCCAGTGGTGGATAAAAGTACACAATGTCATACTTGAGCAAAGGTATAGATACTTAAATAGAAAGTACAAGTGAAAGTCAGCCAGTAAAATACTACTTGAGTAAAAGTCTAAAAGCATTTGGTTTTAAATATACTTAAGTATCAAAAGTAAGTCATTTAAAATTCCTTATATTAACCAAAGCAGACAGCACCATTTTCTTGTTTTTAAAATGTACGGACTGCCGGACTCCAACACTGAGACAATATTTACAAAAGATGCATTTATGTTTAGTGTGTCGCCAGGCCAGACGCACGAGGGGATGACCACATTATCTCTTGATAAGTGCGTCAATTTAATTATTTTCCTGTCCTGCTAAGCATTCAAAATGTAATGAGTACTTTGGTTGTCAGGGGAAATGTATAGAGTAAAAAGTATAATATTGTCTTTAGGAATGTAGTGAAGTAAAAGTTGTCAAAAATATAAATAGTAAAGTAAAGTACGGATACCCCAAAAAACTACTTAAGTAGTACTTTAAAGTATTTTTACACCACTGCCCTTTGCCTTGATGACAGCTTTGCACACTCTTGGCACTCTCAGTTTCACCTGGAATGCTATTCCAACTGTCTTAACGAGTTCCCACATATGCTGAGCACTTGTTGGCTGCTTTTCCTTCACTCTGTGGTCCAACTCATTCTAAACCATCTCAATTAGGTTGAGGTCAGGTGATTGTGGAGGCCAGGTCATCTGATGCAGCAGTCCATCACCTTCCTTCTTGGTCAAATAGCTCTTACACAGCTTGGAGGTGTGTTGGGACATTGTCCTGTTGAAAAACAAATGATACTCCCACAAAGCGCAAACCAGATGGGATGGCGTATCACTGCAGAATGCTGTGGTAGCCATGCTGATTAAGTGTTCCTTGAATTCTAAATAAATCACAGACAGTGTCACCAGCAAAGCACCCCTACACCATCACACCTCCTCCTCCATGTTTCATGGTGGGAACCACACATGCGGAGATCAAGCGTTCACCTACTCTGCGTCTCACAAAGACACAGCGGTTGGAACCAAAAATCTCAAATTAGGACTCATCAGAACAAAGGACAGATTTCCACCTATCTAATGTCCATTGCTCGTGTTTCTTGGCCAGAGGCATATCTCTTCTTATTATTGCTGTCCTTTAGTAGTGGTTTCTTTGCAGCAATTCTATCTCGGAGGCCTGATTCACAGTCTCCTGAACAGTTGATGTTGAGATGTGTCTGTTACTTGAACTCGGTGAAGCATTTATTTGGGCTGCAATTTCTGAGGCTGGTAACTCTGATGAACATATCCTCTACAGCAGAGGTAACTCTGGGTCTTTCTTTCCTGTGGCGGTCCTCATGAGAGGCAGTTTCATCATAGCGCTTGATGGTTTTTGCGACTGCACTTGAAGAAACTTTCAAAGTTCTTGAAATTTTCCGGATTGACTGACCTTCATGTCTTAAAGTAATGATGGACTGTTGTTGCTCTTTGCTTATTTGAGCTGTTCTTGTCAAAATATGGACTTGGTCTTTTACCAAACAGGTCTATCTTCTGTATACCGTTCCTACTTTGTCACAACACAACTGATTGGCTCAAACGCATTAAGAGGGAAAGAAATTCCACAAATAAACTTTTAACAAGGCACAACTGTTAATTGAAATACATTCCAGGTGACTATCTGATGAAGCTGGTTGAGAGAATGCCAAGAGTGTGCAAAGCTGTCATCAAGGCAAAGTGTGGCTACTTTGAAGAATTGTTTATGTTTAACACTTTTTTGGTTACTACATGATTCCAAATGTGTTGCTTCATAGTTTTAATGACTTCACTATTATTCTACAATGTAGAAAATAGTACAAAATTAAAATAAAATAAAAACCTTGAATGAGTAAGTGTCCAAACTTTCGACTGGTACTGTAGCTGTTTGATATAAGCTAATAATATAATACAATAGGGTATATTATTTAGCATAGTACATACATTTTCGAATGGGTGGTCACAATGGGAATCGTACCCACAATCCTGACATTGCAAGTGCCATGCTCTACCAACTGTACCACACAGATAATGCTGCTGCAACAACAGGGCTATATCTCTGATCCTGTGGGAGCTCACCTGGTACCTCCGGACCAGAGCTTCATTCTTCTTGCGCAGGGCCTCGATCCTTCTGTCAAGCTCTGCATCCTTCTCCTCCTTTGTCTTGAGATCCACCACTGTAGACTGAGAAATTGAAGGTGTATATACATTTAGAATAAGATTCTACAAAGATTCTACAACGTGTTGGTCAAAACAAGCACTGTGATTGGTGCTGATCTACGGTACTCGGCCACAGCCGTGCTAACACAGTTGTTTCCCACTGTACAATTACTTTAGTGTTGCATGTCATAGTTAACCAACTACCAACTAGTATCAGCACATTTGATTCCCATTATGGTTTGCATTATCACATATTCTCAGAGAAGCTATTATGTATGATTATGCAATGTTTGAATTAAGACTAAAATAATATATCAGCCTAAACTAGTCAATCTGCAAAATTACAACACATAATATATAATTGCATTTCAGAAGCTCACCATGGCCTCTAGCCCGTCCTGATGCGCAGGTGGTGGGCTGAAATCCTGCCTCTTCCAGCTGATGTGGGTTTAAAAAAGGTCTGTGAGAAATGCAGCCTGGAGGGTTGTTTACACAATAACCACTGCGGTGCATAGAAGGGGGATACAAATGTGAAACAACCGTGTGTACAGCATGAACGGAGTACCAGAATGGAATTGGCCACTTAAAGACTATTGGTAGCCAATAATTACATAAAGCGAAGGTGTTGTAGCCTACGTGAATCCATAAATCCTTCATGAGTCCAAGCTGCGTTCTGTGAGAAAGCCTTCTTAAGCGTATTAGTGAGTGCACATAACCTAGAAAGGAGCTTAAAATTATACGCAAACCACATGTTATAGCAAATACCTTACACATTAGCCTCTCTTTAAAAATTAAACAAGTAAGTAACCTTGGTTTTAATAGTTTTATTTAGACACATGTGAGGTATGCACACCACACCGGGCCATGTCTGCGCTATCAATATGGAGTTGAAGCCCCCTGTTGGAAGTAACTGCATTAAAAATATGCAACATTGTTTATAAGGTTGGCGTAAAGATACAAAGTATCACAATACAGTCGAACTAGATTACCTTTATCAAAGCGAGTTGTGTTTACCGACAGTGTGATCAATACAATGTATCAGATCCAGCTCCACGACATTGTAGCCCCATACTAATTTCCTGTAATGGCAATTCAACTTCCTGCCAAATTTGGAACCTTCACAGTTTTTAAAGAGACAGTAAGCAAAGCGTGCTATTTCAAACCTGCCTCCACAATGTGGGCTATGTTAACAGATAAATAGCCTATATATCTAGGAAATAAATGAACGGATAGCAGTTTATGTTTGGTAAGGATTCACTTGAGTGAAAATGCATATAATTTGCCTACATCTGCCAAATCCACAAGGGGGCGACAATGTCTACCAAAAAAAATACACCAATAATCCTGCGTTGTCAAATCTGGTAGTCAACATCTATCAGTTATTGTGGTTATTATAAGGGTTCGGTTATTAGAGTCTGTGGCTTTATAATTAAGATACTTAACTGGATCAGGCAGAGGGCAATATAACACCCCCTTCACATTTCAATGCATTCAAATAGATCCTATGAACATATGAGATCTTCTGGCCACATGTTGCCAAATATTAATTATGGAAACAAAATGTGTAATTGTGGTGAAATGGGAATATAACATTTTAAAATAACAATAATGTGTAGGTCTATAACAACTGAAACAATTTGGACAATTTAAAAAATTGGTCCTTCCTTATACAGTTTAAAAATAGGTGCGTGTATCACTATCTCCTGAATAGGCAGGCAGACAAATGGAAAACGGATGATGTTAAAACTGAGTGACACAAGCACTTCATTGAGTTACTGACATCCTCTCAACGGCTTCCATGCCACGCACAGTTCCAACCAATCGCTCATTCCCCGCCACTGCTGCCCCTACGCTGTTTCCGGGCAGAAGAGATTTATCAAAGGAAAACAATCCGTGACAGATATGGTATCGCTCTCTCACACGCACTCTCTGTTGTAGGGACGCATAATTCGAGATTACCAATCATCACGTGGTTCTTTATGAAGTCTTTTCCAGGGGTGTCATGCACCCCTTAAATCTGAGGGGGCACAAAGTATGTGAGGATGCCTGGAGGCTGGTCTGGAAAGGTGCTATGCCCATAAATTGGAGACTGTTGTATTTTTCAAACACCTGAAACAAAATCTGAGGGGGCACAAAGTACAGGAAGATGGCTGGTGGCTGGTCGGGAGGGGTGCTATGCCCAGTCCATAAATTGGAGACTTTTTCAAACACCCGAAACAGCTTTCTCCTGCAACTAAAAAAAGGGTTCCAAAAGGGTTATTCGGCTGTCCCCATAGGAGAACACTTTTTGGTCCGGCTCCAGCTAGAACCCTTTTTGGTTCGGTTCCAGGTAGAACCGTTTTGAGCTCCACATAGAACCCTCTGTAGAAAGGGTTCTACATGGAACCCAAAAGGTTCTTCAAAGGGTTCTTTTTTTAAAGAAACTACATATGCTTCTCTGCATTTCTGCTAAAATCTGTGTAAAAGATTGAAAGGAATGTGAGTCTTATTCAGTACATTTAGTTATTGCTTGCTTTTCTAAAAATCTATCAACCTTGTCAGCAGGCTTGCCAACTAAGATAGACAAACTATCTACTCTAACTTGATTGATAGCCTGAAATGCCTTCTTGGTAGCTAGTTATGAAGGTTGTGACATTGGGAACATATCCGGGCTAGCTAAAGCCAACTTCATAAAATTGCTACGTGGCTAGTAGTATTACAGGACAAATCTGTTTGGGCACGTACCCCTGTGCCCCCATGGGAATGACGCCTCTGGTATTTTCTATGGCAGAAATTATGATAAAGGTGCAACAGGTTAGTTAGAGAGTTGTGTCAAGAAAGTGTAGCCTACAAGAAATTGTCAAGAAAGTGTAGCCTACAAGAAATTGTCAAGAAAGTGTAGCCTACAAGAAATTGTCAAGAAAGTGTAGCCTACAAGAAATTGTCAAGAAAGTGTAGCCTACAAGAAATTGTCAAGAAAGTGTATTCTACAAAGAAACCGATGAGGTAAAACCCTAAATAATAATAAATCCATCATCTTACTCACCATGGCTCATGAACACCAGGATGTAGGCCTATATTGCGTTTACATTTGAGTCATTTAGCAGATGCTCTTATCCAGAGCAATTTACAGTAAGTGCATTCATCTTAAAACAGCTAGATGGGACAACCACATATCTCAGTCATAGTAAGTACATTTTTCCTCAATAAAGTAGCTATCAGCAAAGTCAGTTGACACAGACAATGACGTGTGGTCGAATTCTGTTACAGACCTTACTATTGTTTGTCCACCCATGGTCCAAGATCCTGGACCTGTCACTGAGCGAAAAGGTGTCCTATAACTGCTATGCAATGGCTACCACCTCTCTGAGATCTGTAAACAGAGCAACCCAACAGAGACCTGGTGATGACCTAATTGTTTTGACAGGCAAACAACGGACCCCTGAGAGCCCATATGGGAACCCATGAGTCTACAGAGGGAGGAAAAAGTGCACTGGTTTGCATTGCTGGGCTGCTGATGAGGAGTATCCAAGATGCCATTTTAATTTAGTTTCTATTGCTAATCCTGGGTTTCAGCCTCGCTAGCGCATGGGAAAGCAGTGTGTGGATCTCATGTGGATTGCTGAAAATGCACATTCCTTCATATTGTGTTCCACAGCCTTATGATAACAAGGCATTGTAGGACTAAAAGGAGTCAGATGAGGGTACGATGGCAACAGCTGACACCCCTCAGCCATGAGCCATTTGTCCAGCCAGCCCTGGGTGATGATGATGAGGTAATAGTTGTTCCTGAAGCATCACACCTCTTTATCACTAAAGCCCTGTTCAAACAGGAGCATCTCTTCACATATTTCATGAATTATCCTACAATGCAACAGGCCCTGTGACCTCAACGTAAAGTCATGTCTGGGTTAGCCTTCACGAACAGTCATAAAAAAGTCACAGTCAATGCTTTTTGTGACATGCATGAGATGGATTCAGAGATACAGTATAGAGGAGGGGTGCAACACTAGAAGAGCACCTGGTAATTTTGCCACGGTATATCACATTTTAAAGAGAGAAAATATGTATATGTACATATGAATATATAAATATATTTGGATATTTGATAATCATTAGCTATACTGAATTCACACAGAATTTCAGAATCCATTTAACTGTTTTGTTTCTGATAGGGCCTAACTGAATTTGGTGTTTGCTGTCAAGGGGGCCAAGGTTTCTTCAACCTTATCCAATATGATAAGACTTTGCTGAATTTACTGCAGAGACTGACATATGCACCATTCAGAGAGATGAGAGAGAATGTCATTGGTCCTGTCGATCTTTCTGATCTTTCCGATCTTGCCTCCTTGTTCGAGCATCGGAGGTGGATGTCACCGTCTTCTAGCCATCATTGATCCATTTTTTTCCCCCATTGGTTTTGTCTTGTCTTGTCTTCCTACACACCTGGTTTCAATCCCATTCATTACCTGTTATGTATTTAACCCTCTGTTCCCCCTCATGTCTTTGTCAGAGATTGTTTGTTGTTTAGATTTCGTGTTGTTTGTATTGGTGCGCGACGGGTCCTCGTACCCACTTTGTTTTATGTTATTCATAGTTATGTTTTGTTTAAAGTTACTAAACAACTCCATTCCACTAAGTTTGATTCTCCTGCGCCTGACTTCCCTGCCACCTATACACATGACTCTGGCAATGTTTAATTTGTTAAGGTGGTTTATGCATCTGCAAAACCAAGCATAGGCTATACATTTGGTACACACAACATGTAAGGGATAATCAACGAGGGTCTATAAGTTCTATGGAAAATAATGAAAGGCATGGAAGGTGTGTTCCGGAGTGGAACTTGCCCTCCATGGAGTTACCTATATATATATATATATATATATATATATATATATATATATATATATATATATATATATATATATATATACACTGCTCAAAAAAATAAAGGGAACACTAAAATAACACATCCTAGATCTGAATGAATTAAATAATCTTATTGAATACTTTTTTCATTACATAGTTGAATGTGCTGACAACAAAATCACTCAAAAATTATCAATGGAAATCAAATTTATCAACCCATGGAGGTCTGGATTTGGAGTCACACTCAAAATTAAAGTGGAAAACCACACTACAGGCTGATCCAACTTTGATGTAATGTCCTTAAAACAAGTCAAAATGAGGTTCAGTAGTGTGTGTGGCCTCCACGTGCCTGTATGACCTCCCTACAACGCCTGGGCTTGCTCCTGATGAGGTGGCGGATGGTCTCCTGAGGGATCTCCTCCCAGATCTGGACTAAAGCATCCGCCAACTCCTGGGCAGTCTGTGGTGCAACGTGGCGTTGGTGGATGGAGCGAGACATGATGTCCCAAATGTGCTCAATTGGATTCAGATCTGGGGAACGGGCGGACCAGTCCATTGCATCAATGCCTTCCTCTTGCAGGACCTGCTGACACACTCCAGCCACATGAGGTCTAGCATTGTCTTGCATTAGGAGGAACCCAGGGCCAACCGCACCAGCATATGGTCTCACAAGGGGTCTGAGGATCTCATCTCGGTACCTAATGGCAGTCAGGCTACCTCTGGCGAGCACATGGAGGGCTGTGCGGCCCCCCAAATAAATGCCAATTTGCCAATCTTGATGTTCTCTGGCAAATTCCAAACGTCCTGCACGGTGTTGGGCTGTATATGCACAACCCCCACCTGTGGACGTCGGGCCCTCATACCATCCTCATGGAGTCTGTTTCTGACCGTTTGAGCAGACACATGCACATTTGTGGCCTGCAGGAGGTCATTTTGCAGGGCTCTGGCAGTGCTCCTCCTTGCACAAAGGCGGAGGTAGCGGTCCTGCTGCTGGGTTGTTGCCCTCCTACGGCCTCCTCCACGTCTCCTGATGTATTGGCCTGTCTCCTGGTAGCGCCTCCATGCTCTGGACACTACGCTGACAGACACAGCAAACCTTCTCGCCACAGCTCGCATTGATGTCCCATCCTGGATGAGCTGCACTACCTGAGCCACTTGTGTGGGTTGTAGACTATTCTCATGCTACCACTAGAGTGAAAGCACCGCCAGCATTCAAAAGTGACCAAAACATCAGCCAGGAAGCATAGGAACTCCTTTATTGGGGGTGTCTTGCTAATTGCCTATAATTTCCACCTATTGTCTATTCCATTTGCACAACAGCATGTGAAATGTATTGTCAATCAGTGTTGCTTCCTAAGTGGATAGTTTGATTTCACAGAAGTGTGATTGACTTGGAGTTACATTGTGTTGTTTAAGTGTTCCCTTTATTTTTTTGAGCAGTGTATACACTACCATTCAAAAGTTTGGGGTCACTAGAAATGTCCTTGTTTTTTAAAGAAAAGCACATTTTTGTCCATTAAAATAACATTGAATTGATCAGAAATACAGTGTAGACATTAATGTTGTAAATGACTATTGTAGCTGGAAACGGCAGATTTTTTTATAGAATATCTACATAGGCGAACAGAGGCCCATTGTCAGCAACCATGTGTTCCAATGGCACGTTGTGTTAGCTAATCCAAGTTTATCATTTTAAAAGGCTAATTGATCATTAGAAAGCCCTTTTGCAATTATGTTAGCACAGTTAAACTGTTGTGCTGATTAGACTAGTTGAGTATCTGGAGCATCAGCATTTGTGGGTTCGGTTACAGGCTCAAAATGTCCAGAAACAAACATTTCTTCTGAAACTCGTCAGTCTTTTCTTGTTCTGAGAAATGAAGGCTATTCCATCTAATAAATTGCCAAGAAACTGAAGATCTCGTACAATGCTGTATACTACTCTATTCACAGAACAGTGCAACTGGCTCTAACCAGAATAGAAAGAGTGGGAGGCCCCGGTGCACAACTGAGCAAGAGGACAAGTACATTAGTGTCTAGTTTGAGAAACAGGCGCCTCACAAGTCCTCAACTGGCAGCTTCATTAAATAGTACCTGCAAAACACCAGTCTCAAAGTCAACAGTGAAGAGGCGACTCCGGGATGCTGGCCTTCTAGGCAGAGTTGCAAAGAAAAAGCCATATCTCAGACTGGCCAATAAAAAGAAAAGATTAAGATGGGCAAAAGAACACAGACACTGGACGGAGGAACTCTGCCTAGAAGGCCAGCATCCCGGAGTTGCCTCTTCACTGTTGACTTTGAGACTGGTGTTTTGCACGTTGTTTGATTTATGGAACACTAAGATAAATAGTTATCTGTGTCGTATACAGTAATAACTACAGCCATATAATGTTTATATATGTTTGTCATGTATAGTTTCAGACTCTGCTACAAGGTTTACAACCTCATTATATTCCAATAAGTCATAATTACAACACTGATTTATTACAGAAGTGACTTACAATAGTATTTACATTAACTCACTTGTATACAGTAGTCTTAGTCTCCACTCTATGGAGACCAATGATTGTAGACAGAACTCTCGGGAAAGCCTGTTTATCACGCGCTGTCTCTTACACAGTAGTGTAGACCCCGGTTGCTACAGTACTCCATGGTAGGGGTGCTACCTGGTGATGGTTTGCTCAGGTCTCAGGTCTGTCTCTCAGCACCCTGCCATTACCTTGTTTGTGGAGGCAGCTGTTTGCCCAGTGCCACCTCAGCTGGCCCAACTACGCCTGTTTGGCAGCTAATTAAGGCAGCAACAATGAAAAGTAATTTGTGAAATTGAGGTGGGGGGGAGGAGGGGGAGGGTTCTGCAGTCTCCCATCTTAATTGAAAAAAATAGGAGAGGGTGTGTGTGGGGGGGGATAATGGATGATGTCATTGTGGTAACCCAAACATTGGCTCATCCTACAATGTGTTAGGAGACGTGCTGTGGCCTTCTGTTTTGGTTACTACTACCAGACTGATACAAACAACACACACACACACACACACACACACACACACACACACTCCTCGCAAGGCTGGCAGACTTGACCAGGTTGTGGCATTCAAGTAGGCTGCCCCCCAACACCCTCCTACCCACCGGAGAAAGGGTCCTCTTCTCAGCACCTGTAACACCTACAATACTAATATTACACTGGATTTAAATAGCGCTTTTCAGAGACCCAAAGACGCATAAAGACACCTTTTACCTCTGGCCCTCCTACAGAGTTTTGACTAGATGGTATACAGTTTATGTCAGAATTTACATTTGGTGCAGAATTTGTGCAGCAGGTTAGGATAATTAAAGTTGCAGGTTAGGATCCTTTGTTTTAAGGTTAGGAAAAGGGTTAAGATTAGGGTTAACTCAAGTGCAAAAATGACAAAGTAAATTTGACATAAACTGTATCTTGACATGACCCTCCTACAGGGGGGACCTGATGATGATGCACAGAACAGAGGGTATGGGGAAAACAACAGGGAGATAACTCAGTACAAAGCAAATGATCTCATTTGCATGCTTGTCACTATCACAGAGGTGAAAATTGCCTATTAGGGAGTGTGTATGTGCAGGTAAACAGACAGGGCAGATAAATTAGTGCATGTGGTTGTGGCGCTAGCATGCCCTCATTTGAGTTGCATGACCTCACTCAAAGTATGTGCCCTCGTTTAACGCATGATGCAGCCAAGAATAGAACACCAATCACATGACCAAGGGCGTAACTTCATCATCCACCATTAACGGCATCGTCAGTGTGGCACCACACAGCGTACAGCAGCAGCATTATATATTCCAACAATGAAATTGTTGACAGCTTGTTGTCACATTTGATTATGAGGGCTCAGTTCCCGAAAAGCATTCGCTGTGCATCACAATCAAAATGTTCACTTTGTGTTCTGTATCAGAGCAATAGATCCCTAGAGCAGGATTCACTGATGTGTGAATACATTAATGATTATGACTGTCCAAGTGAGACGCAAAATTAATAAATCATTCAGCATGAAATTAAAATACAAGGCCATTTGGCTGTTTCTTATCTAAATAGCACACCAAATACGTTTAATTACTAGAGATTAACTAAAATATGTCTATATTTCATTCCTAGATATGCATACAGATAATGTCTCAATTAATGTAACTAGCTGTATGGCAAGGTGGGGAGAGTTGGTCGAGATTCATGTATATTGTATTGCCTTCTGTTCTGGTCTCTCGTGAGTCGTGTAAACTGACAAGATGCCAAGCCAATTTGCCCATGATGGGATGTTCGCCCGGACATGTACCTGCGAGGGGTTCCCCTTTTTTAGCGAGGACAATCTGCCATTTCCAGCCGATTAGGCACCGCAACAAAAGACACCGCGAGCACTCCGCAGCTGAATGGTTGGGGTCAATGGTCTCACAGTCACGTTTCACATCTGAGGTTAAAGGACAAGACAAGGGGATTTCCAATGCACAGTTTGTGGTTATTTTGACAGCGTGTATAGGCTACATTATCATAATTAAACGTGTTAAATGAATGCATATTTGGCTATAGAGACATAGGCTATGACATTGAGCCTGCAATGTAACCCAGTCAACAAACCCCTAGATCCTAAATCAGCAAAATGTTTGCAAACAACCACACACAAAAAAGCAAAGGCCTTGTCATTTGAAAAGCACATGAAGACTACAATTTAATATATCTAATCCAATATCAGCAAGCAGGTTGAATATCCACAGATTAGGCGATTTGTCATAACTGGATTTCAGTGTTTGACAAAACATGTCCTAATCCCATATTATAATTTGGGCATGTTTTCGTTTATGTGGGAGGTCATTTAAGGATTTGATTTAAAACATCAAAGCATTAGCTGCATAGGCCTAGTCATCATTTTGCATTTGGTGTCTTTAATGTAAGGGATTACAAATACCATTTTCAATTGCATCATTGCAATTATCCAAATGAGAAATTGAAAAATATACCTTTTAGAGATAAATCTCACCCTAAAAGGTTGTTTTTTCCCCACACAAAAGGGCAACACGTTTAAATGATTTTTTCAAGTATATTTTTCCCCTATGTGTGATCATAAAAATATCTGATCTCGAATAACAAGCATGCAATTGATAAAGAAAAGGGGTGCAATAAGTCAATGGGTGACCACCCCTAACAATGTGACAGGTTATGAGTGTCATTCAAGCAATGTGCAACAGGCCTACTCTACAATTGTTCATGTATGTGTCTGTGTTATTGTATCCTACAGCCCATGGTTATAACGAGGTTATAACCAATGACGTCATATATTACGTGTTATAATATGCAATGCAGAGGCACTTTGAACCCTTGTCATAGGCAGTCAATTTCCTCATACCCCATCTCAACTTCACAACACACCAAAAGAGACCAACATGATTTTTATGGTCTAAACAAATGCATGCATTGATAATGACGCTGCTGCTGTTGATTTACTATGCTGTTTACCATTCAATGTATACATAGGACAGGTTTAAAAATATTACAGATTTTTGCACCCATAGGCTCGAGGCACCAGCTACTATCCAACCAGGCTTTGTTGACCGTTAACATAAAAGGTGCAACAGACGTGGTAAACTCACAGGAAAGCAAAAGGGGAGGGAATGGGGCAGGGTTGGGCAAAAAGCTGTTTTGTTTCTTCCTTGAAAGTCTTGTCCGGGGTATTTAAACTGAGTAGCAGCATGTATCTTGTCGATGTGCATGTCAGGACTTGTTGTAATGCATCGAGGAGAGGGCGTGGCGAAACAGCCAACCGCGGGAGTGAAAGCAGAGTAATACCACTATGAAACAGTCTCTCCCCTGTTATCAACATTTGGACCATAGCTCGGTGATAACGTGTTGGATAAGCATCGTTTTCCACGGAATAAAAGAAGACCATACGGTTTGAATGGGCTGACTGTTTTGAGAATCGCAGCGGGAAACGTGGAATGTCACAAACTGCAAGTGGACTTTCTTCCACATCCAACGCAAGGACAAGCCGCTTGTTGGACACATTCTGATGTCAACAAGCCATCGACAGTGCCTCAACTACAGACAGATTGACAGTAATCGCGAATCATCAGATACATCAAGTAAGTCTTAAAAGTTAGCAAATATCTTGATGATGCTGCTAGACTTGGCTACAGCTGTACTGTACAGCTGAGTTTTGACAGGCTGCTAACGTTAGCTTTCAAGGTCGAGTTGTTAGATATAGCTAGCTACACAAAATGTGCTATCTAAATCCTTAGAGGGTTTTTCGGCTGTGGATTTAGCTAGCTGTCAAAATAACTTGACACGTCAAATTAGGCTATTATAGCTAGCATGCTACATTTTAATCGTATTGTATTAGTTTCAGAAGATAGTTTTCGAGGCAATCAATGATGTAAGTTAGCTATTTAGAAATATGAAAATAAAGGATTCACGTGGTAGGAGTCAGCGGCATGAATGGGTTTTCCTGTAATGCAGAAAGTGTGTTTGTGTGAAATTCAAGTGGCATCATCTTGTTGGTTGCTGCTTTCGAAAGCGTTTGTTGTCTCTTGTTTTACACACTTGGCTGTCATGAGTTTGATGTGGGAACTTTTATGGTTGTGTGGAGAGGAACAGATAAGATAACATATGACAGCAGCCCAGTGATGCATTTCCACGTTCAACTTCGAGATATGGAATTCACGTTTTTTATACCATTTTTCTTTAAAAAAATTCCCCATCTTCAATTACATGACTGTCACAGGCAGTATGTCAACAAGTTGGGACCGAGGCAGACCCCTATCGCGTGGAACGGTTTATCCTGCGCAATCACAATCCACCTTCAATGTTTATTTTCCATACTTCATTATTTCCGTGTGAAACGTTTTATGTATTTTGAGTCGGATAGGAATGATACGACCTGTGTGTTACAACGTAAATACATGTTTTGCTTGAGCAAAAAAAATAATATCAAGCTTTGCAAAGTTAATGGGATGACAGGCGTTTGACAAAAAAAAATACAATTTTACTGCCGACAGAGTTTGGCGCGCTCAGCGATGTGAATGAGCGCGTGTCGACCCGCTGCTGGCTTGGCTGTGGATTTGTTTATAAATAAGGATCGCACACACGAGGGCGTAGTGGCTGCCATCTAGCGGCCACATAACATATGGGTTGGTAGGTTAAACTGTCTGTCGAAAAGTCACTGTTTGAAAACATACATATGCTAAGACAATCTGTATTTCCAGTGGAACAAGGTATTTTAAGCTTGTACCTTTAAACCAAATTGAATGTACAATGTTGCTTGATATTTGGTTTTGAGGAATTTCTAACTCTGCAATATGAACGACCACAGCACCGAGACCCCTAGGACATAGTTCTTCCTGACATGGTGTATTACCCAATGATGTATATAAACCCTGGATTTCTGATGCTTTGTATTGGCCATTGAGAGGCTTTGAAGCCACCGGTCGCCCATATTGTCTCTCCCAGTAGGAGCAGTCCTCCATCAGTAGCGGTGCATGGGTAAAATCAGTGGTGAAGCCAGAAAAAAAACATAATTTATTACAACATATGTGTTGTGATAATTGTGTTGTTTGCTCTATAACATGGTAGTTCATATGCCTTGTGACCGTGATATATAGGTCTAAGGCCGAGACAATAAGAAGACACAGTGGCAGAATAATTTCAACTGCACCTTTGTTTAATCATAAAACCGGAGAGCAACCTCTGTCCGTTGAAGTCCACACAGCATATTGCAAGTAACAAACAGTTACATGACCTACAGCATGGTCAAGCAAGTTAATATTGCCAACATTTCCAGACCATTGATTTAGAACCAGAGAGAGTTACCTCAAGTCGGAAAGATGGCTTATCTTATACGGCTTAATTGTTTGCATACCTTTACACACAAACACACACTGCTCATAGTAAAAAGTTCCCCAATATCCGCCAGGTGACAACAGCTTGAAAAAGGGGCGATCAGTCATGGTCTATTACAATTTTGTTATGCATTTGTAAACATCAACAGACTGCACCTGGTATGGCCCGCCCCCAGATGGAGAGTGGAGTGGACCACCATGGTCGGGGCAGACAACACACCTGCAGCATGCAAGTCCATCGGCCAGACGCCTGGCCTGGTGGCAGCAACAACCCTCTCCAGGCTGCATACCACCAGTCCTGCCAACTGCCCTCCAACATGGACACCCAGCCCAGCCAGGGCTCTCCACCCCCCCAGCCCCAGAGAGAAGCCTCCCCACCCCCCAGTACCCATCCACTGGACACCCTCAGAAGAGCAAGCACAGGTAGGTTATTACTACTAGTTGCTGGATACTGTGATGTTTCATATAGTCTATGTTGCTGCTAATACAGAGTTCTTAGGCATAGGCCACTGAGGCAGAAACCATGGTCATGTTAGAATAGGATTACAAGTGGTAGCTGTGAATAGCTTACTGCTATGAGGAAATACTAGCATCAAAGGACACCATGCTCACATGCTAGTGCAGTGGCATTGGATGGGAAAGTTCCCCCCTCAACTGTGTGATGGAATGTGTGAGTCGATCAAAAAGGAAAGTTGATGAAATAGAGATGCATTGACTATGGAGCAATATAATTCAATGTGATTGTTATTATACTTGTTGATGTTTGTACATCTAAGATAAGCCATTGGACATCTAAGTGAAGTTCCTCATCTGCTAATTTTCCACCAAGTAGAAATGGGTTGGCTAGTAGTCATAAAACTGTTGTCATCACGTGTAGGATGTAAATACAAGCAGTGCCCTTTAAGCATCCTCCCTTATATGGCCTAAACCTGATGACGCTTTACCTAGTATGAACTTTTTAAATTTTTTATTATTATTATTATTTTTTTTTACCCCTTTTTCTCCCCAATTTCGTGGTATCCAATTGTTGTAGTAGCTACTATCTTGTCTCATCGCTACAACTCCCGGACGGGCTCGGGAGAGACGAAGGTTGAAAGTCATGTGTCCTCCAATACACAACCCAACCAAGCCGCACTGCTTCTTAACACAGCGCGCATCCAACCCGGAAGCCAGCCCGGAGGAAACACCGTGCACCTGGCCACCTTGGCTAGCACGCACTGCGCCCGGCCCGCCACAGGAGTCGCTGGTGCGCGATGAGACAAGGACACCCCTACCGACCAAGCCCTCCCTAACGACACTAGGCCAATTGTGCGTCGCCCCACGGCCGGTTACGACAGAGCCTGGGCGCGAACCCAGGGACTCTGATGGCACAGCTGGCACTGCAGTACAGTGCCCTTAACCACTGCGCCACCTTTAGAATGAACTTGCTAACTAAGAAGTCTGCCCCTGGCAATGGCATGGACCCCAGATAGAAAGCTTTCAACCGAATGTTACACATTTGCTACTGTTTTATTCACTCAGTTTGAGATCTGGTGTGTCCATGCTTGTGGAAAGAGTAAACAAACCGCTAAACAATTGAGATGGGAACCAATGAGGGGAGGGGCCAGGAAGAAGGCAGTCAGAGTATTGCATCTCGAATAGGAGCTTCACAGTCATTGACACGTGGGAAAAGTTAAGCCTATGTTTTGAAGGACACAAGCTACAGCATTTGGGTAATTGTCACTGTCATTTACTACAATGGTAAGTGTGGATCAGGCTATTTCTCTGAATCTTGTCAGAGAAGAGCTCAGGGTTGTACTGATGTGGTGTGGTATTGGTGTGCATGTGAGGATTTTAGGGCTTTGGTCTTGGGGCTATGGAGTTACTATGTAACTGAAAGGAATAGTTTGGAATAGTATCTCTCTCTCTGGCGCTCTCTCTCTTTCTGGCTGTAAGTCAAACACTGTGGTTGGGGCATGTCGAGACATGTCCCCTGCTCATGGCTTCCCATAGAGAGAAGTCTGCTCGACTTCCTTCAGCGGGATGTCAGCTCAACAAGCCAGTCAACCATCCATCCTGTCAATGCCCTCCCTGGTTAGAGGCATAGCCCTCTCTCTCCCCCTGTTACCTTCCGCGGGGACCGCCGCTTGTACTACTTGACCATTTCTGTTTCTAATCCCTCTTTTAACCCCTCCCCTCCCTTGTGTTTCCTACTTTTGCGCTCTCTGGCTCTTTCTGCCCCTTCCCCAGTCCCCGGGCAGACTGGTCCTTCCCCGCCCCTCAGCCTGTCCACCCTATCCCAGCCTAGCCACTGAATCCGTCCGCCAATGGCTTGATTCCAGTTTATAGTTACCCTGGCAACAAGCCAGAGTTCCTCTCCATTCTCTCTCTCTCTCTCTCTCTCTCTCTCTCGCTGTCTCTCGCTGTCTCTCGCTGTCTCTCGCTGTCTAGTCACCTGCATCTTAAGGATCAGAAAATACTCAGGACAGTGACACAAATCCCGCGGTTGCCAGGAGCCTTGCTTCCTGTGGAGCGTTCTGTCAGGGTTGTGAACAAACACAGTGGGGTTCAGGAGGAAATTTGGACGGAAACCATCCATAGAATGCACAGAGTTTTTTCTTCCACTTAATTTGAAGTGTCTATGAATCTTGACACAGCGCAGCAGTTTATAAACGGTCACTAAAGCATTTCATTGTACTGTGCACACCCCGTGTAGCTTGTGCATATGACAAATAAAGTTGACGTGATTTGATTTAAAACTTATTTTCTCGACCACTGTCAGCAGTGGCAGTGATGCCACCTCTTCTGAAGCTGTACAGAGGAGACAGGAGTTCCTCCTTTCAACAAACACTGTAATACACAAACACATGTATTCTAGATTTATTAAGCAGATTAAGAGATTACATTCTAACTTTGAAGGGGAAAATACGGGGTTGATGGCGGAAACCCCCAAGATTTCAAAAAGTCTTCGAGACTAGCCTGAACAGTCTGACAGGGGTGGTGGAGGGAGGTGGGGGGGGGTGCATTGTGAGGGTTGACTTTCAAAAGAGGGTTGCTTTGGGGGGAAGGGGGGGCACATGTTTACCCAGTAAACAATGGGTCTGTGTTGCTAAGCAGCCTAGCCATCATTAAGACTGTAGCCTATATGGTTTAGACCAGACAACATGCTTGTTTCTAGACACCTAAGACTCTTATGGAGCCAGAGAAGTGTGTGTGTGTGTGTGGGGGGGGGGGGGGGGGGGGGTGTTTTAGACCATATTTTTGTTGCTATACGTGACAACAATATACAGGGGCAGCAGGTAGCCTAGTGGTTAGAGCGTTGGGCCAGTAACCGAAAGGTTGCTAGAGTGAATCCCTGAACTGAAGAGGTAAACCGTTGTCTGTCGTTCTGCCCCTGAACAAGGTAGTTAACCCACTGTTCCTAGGCTGTCATTGTAAATAAGAATTTGTTCTTAACTGACCTGCCTGCTTAAGTAAAGGTTAAATAATAAAATACAGGAGACATGTTTTATGTGCCAGCATGCTATCCACTATCTGCCTCCTACCCAAACTTGACCTGATTCAGCCTGGTCTGTGCTGCCGTTGATATAGGCTAGTTGATGTTGTGTTTCAGAGATGGTCGTGGTGGGCTATGGAGGTCCAGCTGTCTGCCCAAGGCAGTAATGGTACATGTTGTTTTTTCTCCCCAGACCCAGACAGAGAGCTCCAGGACACCACAGTCAGGGATCCCCTCCCTGACCTGCTGCCCCAGAGAGATCGCTCTCCCCAGGCTTCTCCCCAGCACAGAGCCCCTGGAGTAGCGGACCCGCGGTTGGACGACGAGGTGGTGGAATTAGTGGCCAACCAGCTCAAGAGAATCGGCGACGATTTGAATGCTACGATCCTCCAGAGAATGGTAAGGTCAAATGATCCCTTTATGAGATGGTGTATTGTTTGGTCTGTTCTGATAAATGTGTAGAGGTGTTATCAATTTAAATGTGCAAGTGTGCATGTGTATATGTGAGTGTGTGTGTATGTGTGTGTATATGTGAGTGTGTGCGCGTGTGTGCATGATTGAGAATGTGTTCATGTGCCAGTGGTGTGAATGGATCAATCTGATATCCATGAGCTGGGAGTGTTGTGACTTTAGTTGAGTTTCCAGTTGTTGGAACTTGATGCCCTCCCTCCGTTGTCTCCCTTTGTTGTCTCTTTACCTCCCTCCCTCCCTCCGTTGTCTCTTTACCTCCCTCCCTCCGTTGTCTCTTTACCTCCCTCCCTCCATTGTCTCTTTACCTCCCTCCCTCCGTTGTCTCTTTACCTCCCTCCCTCCGTTGTCTCTTTACCTCCCTCCCTCCCTCCGTTGTCTCTTTACCTCCCTCCCTCCGTTGTCTCTTTACCTCCCTCCCTCCATTGTCTCTTTACCTCCCTCCCTCCGTTGTCTCTTTACCTCCCTCCCTCCCTCCCTCCGTTGTCTCTTTACCTCCCTCCCTCCGTTGTCTCTTTACCTCCCTCCCTCCGTTGTCTCTTTACCTCCCTCCCTCTGTTGTCTCTTTACCAACCTCCCTCCGTTGTATCTTTACCTCCCTCCCTCCCTCCGTTGTCTCTTTACCTCCCTCCCTCCGTTGTCTCTTTACCAACCTCCCTCCGTTGTCTCTACCTCCCTCCTTCCGTTGTCTCTTTACCAACCTCCCTCCGTTGTCTCTTTACCTCCCTCCCTCCCTCCGTTGTCTCTTTACCTCCCTCCCTCCGTTGTCTCTTTACCAACCTCCCTCCGTTGTCTCTTTACCTCCCTCCCCCGTTGTCTCTTTACCAACCTCCGTTGTCTCTTTCCCTCCCTCCCTCCCTCCGTTGTCTCTTTACCTCCCTCCCTCCCTCCGTTGTCTTTTTACCTCCCTCCCTCCGTTGTCTCTTTACCTCCCTCCCTCCCTCCGTAGTCTCTTTACCTCCCTTCCTCCCTCCCTCCGTTGTCTCTTTACCTCCCTCCCTCCGTTGTCTCTTTACCTCCCTCCCTCCGTTGTCTCTTTACCTCCCTCCCTCCGTTGTCTCTTTACCAACCTCCCTCCGTTGTCTCTTTACCTCCCTCCCTCCCTCCGTTGTCTCTTTACCTCCCTCCCTCCGTTGTCTCTTTACCAACCTCCCTCCGTTGTCTCTTTACCTCCCTCCGTTGTCTCTTTACCTCCCTCCCTCCGTTGTCTTTTTACCTCCCTCCCTCCGTTGTCTCTTTATCTCCCTCCCTCCGTTGTCTCTTTACCAACCTCCGTTGTCTCTTTACCTCCCTCCCTCCCTCTGTTGTCTCTTTACCTCACTCCCTCCCTCCGTTGTCTCTTTACCTCCCTCCCTCCCTCCGTTGTCTCTTTACCGCCCTCCCTCCGTTGTCTCTTTACCTCCCTCCCTCCCTCCGTTGTCTCTTTACCTCCCTCCCTCCGTTGTCTCTTTACATCCCTCCCTCCCTCCCTCCGTTGTCTCTTTACCTCCCTCCCTCCCTCCGTTGTCTCTTTACCTCCCTCCGTTGTCTCTTTACCAACCTCCCTCCGTTGTCTCTTTACCTCCCTCCCTCCGTTGTCTCTTTACCTCCCCCCTCTGTTGTCTCTTTACCTCCCTCCCTCCCTCCATTGTCTCTTTACCTCCCTCCCTCTGTTGTCTCTTTACCTCCCTCCCTCTGTTGTCTCTTTACCTCCCTCCCTCCGTTGTCTCTTTACCTCCCTCCCTCCCTCTGTCTCTTTACCTGCCTCCCTCCCTCTGTCTCTGTCTCTTTACCTTTTCCCTCCCTCTGTCTCTTTACCTCCCTCCCTCCCTCCGTTGTCTCTTTACCTCCCTCCCTCCCTCCGTTGTCTCTTTACCAACCTCCATCTGTTGTCTCTTTTACCTCCCTCCCTCCCTCCCTCCGTTGTCTCTTTACCTCCCTCCGTTGTCTCTTTACCTCCCTCCCTCCCTCTGTCTCTTTACCTCCCTCCCTCCCTCCGTTGTCTCTTTACCTCCCTCCGTTGTCTCTTTACCAACCTCCCTCCGTTGTCTCTTTACCTCCCTCCCTCCGTTGTCTCTTTACCTCCCCCCTCTGTTGTCTCTTTACCTCCCTCCCTCCATTGTCTCTTTACCTCCCTCCCTCCCTCCGTTGTCTCTTTACCAACCTCCCTCCCTCCGTTGTTTCTTTACCAACCTCCCTCCCTCCCTCTGTCTCTTTACCTCCCTCCCTCCCTCCGTTGTCTCTTTACCTCCCTCCCTCTGTTGTCTCTTTACCTCCCTCCCTCCATTGTCTCTTTACCTCCCTCCCTCCCTCTGTCTCTTTACCCGCCTCCCTCCCTCTGTCTCTTTACCTCCCTCCGTCCCTCCGTTGTCTCTTTACCAACCTCCCTCCGTTGTCTCTTTTACCTCCCTCCCTCCGTTGTCTCTTTACCTCCCTCCGTTGTCTCTTTACCTACCTCCCTCCCTCCGTTGTCTCTTTACCTCCCTCCCTCCGTTGTCTCTTTTCTCCTTCCCTCCGTTGTCTCTTTACCTCCCTCCCTCCGTTGTCTCTTTACCTCCCTCCCTCCGTTGTCTCTTTACCTCCCTACCTCCATTGTCTCTTTACCTCCCTCCCTCCATTGTCTCTTTACCTCCCTCCCTCAGTTGTCTCTTTACCTCCCTCCCTCCGTTGTCTCTTTACCTCCCTCCCTCCCTCCGTTGTCTCTTTACCTCCCTCCGTTGTCTCTTTACCAACCTCCCTCCGTTGTCTCTTTACCTCCCTCCCTCCGTTGTCTCTTTACCTCCCTCCCTCCGTTGTCTCTTTACCTCCCTCCCTCCGTTGTCTCTTTACCTCCCTCCCTCCGTTGTCTCTTTACCAACCTCCCTCCGTTGTCTCTTTTCTCCTTCCCTCCGTTGTCTCTTTACCTCCCTCCCTCCGTTGTCTCTTTACCTCCCTCCCTCCGTTGTCTCTTTACCAACCTCCCTCCGTTGTCTCTGTACCTCCCTCCCTCCATTGTCTCTTTACCTCCCTCCCTCCGTTGTCTCTTTACCTCCCTCCCTCCCTCCGTTGTCTCTTTACCTCCCTCCCTCCGTTGTCTCTTTACCTCCCTCCCTCCCTCTGTCTCTTTACCTACCTCCCTCCCTCTGTCTCTTTACCTCCCTCCGTTGTCTCTTTACCTCCCTCCGTTGTCTCTCAACCTCCCTCCCTCCCTCCGTTGTCTCTTTACCAACCTCCCTCCGTTGTCTCTTTTACCTCCCTCCCTCCCTCCGTTGTCTCTTTACCTCCCTCCGTTGTCTCTTTACCTCCCTCCCTCCCTCCCTCCCTCTGTCTCTTTACCTCCCTCCCTCCCTCTTTACCTCCCTCCCTCCGTTGTCTCTTTACCTCCCTCTGTTGTCTCTTTACCAACCTCCCTCCGTTGTCTCTTTACCTCCCTCCCTCCCTCCGTTGTCTCTTTCCCTCCCTCCCTCCGTTGTCTCTTTACCTCCCTCCGTTGTCTCTTCACCTCCCTCCCTCCCCCTGGGGGCCCTGCTGGGCTGTATCGCGTGAGGAGCCAGTCAGTTAGGCAGCCGCAGGGGTAAACACAGGCTAATCCCCCCCCCCCCGGCAACCTGCATCCCCCTCTGCAGACAAACACAGCTGACGTCACTCTACTCCAGCGCTCACTCACTCACACGGATGTCTCTCCCGAGCCGACATTTACTATGCACACTCGCAGACATAGACACAAATGCTCGCACACCCACACACACATAATAAACTGGCAAGTTTATTACAGTATAATAAAGCCCTTGGTCTGTGGAGCAGGATGGCGATGTATTGTGTGCCCTGGTTAAACTGGCTCTTGCCCTACTGTCTGGTATCAGGGGATTTTCAGAAACGTGGTTTACAGTGAGGATAGCTAAAAGAACAGGGGCTTCCTGAGCACGAGTAACAACAAAAGGGCGCGTGCACACACACACACACACACACACACACACACACACCACTCTACTGTTTCTCTTGTTCAGAGTTATTTGTCTGTATCTTGTCTTGTGACCTCCCCAACTGTGCCCCTCTTTCTCTGCATGGCCAGTGGTTTTCTATCTTCTCTTACCCTGTATCCTCCCCTACTCTATTTTTCTCTCTCCCCACCTCTCAATCTTTCCTCTCTTTCTCCCTCCCTCTCTCTCCTCTCTGAGCGGTAACTATCTCATTCTCTTTCGTTGTGTATTATTATAAGCTTTCTGCTGGCATCTCTCTGTCTGTCAGTGTCTGGTTTTCACTACTTCTCTCTGTCTCTTTCCCACATTCTCTCACTCTCTTTTTCACTTCTCTCTCTCTCACTAAGGAGCAGGGCTATTTTTAGTGAGTGACTCAAAGCAGCTGTTGACGGGCGATGTGCCGCCTCTCCTGGCTCTGTTTTACAGCCAGTGTCTGTCTGGGACTTCCTAACTACACCCAGTTGCACGGCATACACACACATACAAACACACACACTCACACACACACACACACACACACACACACACACGCACACACGCACACACGCACACACGCATACACACACACACAAACGCACAAACACATACACACACACACACACACACACACAAACACACGCACGCACACACACGCACAAACACATGCACACACACACACACAAACACACAAACACACGCACACAGACTCACATGCGGGGAAAGCTCACCTGTTCCAGTAAGGGGATATTAAAGTCCGTTAAAAAGTATAGAATCTAGAAAGTACGAGACTGTGTAGTAGTGGTTGCACAGAGCCTATATCATAATGATAGGATGTTGTGAATTTCTCTTAAAGCAGGGAACTGGATGCTATCCTATGGCATTTTCTAAATGAATCTCTTGGTGTAATTGTGGATGTTTGTAAAGACCCAAGCTATTCTAAATAGATCTTAAGAGCTAAGTCAGTTCAGTGTTGTCCAGAATTAGGTCACTTACATCCGTGTGGTCTTACACTGCAATCATCAACAATGTGACCTCTATCCCTTATTTACTGCTGCAGACTGTCAACAATCGTTCATTTGAACGAGCATCAAGACTGAAAGGGCAACAGTAAAAGACACAATTGTTTTGGGGCTGACCACAAATTTTCCCTATCTCTCCTTCTCTCCCTATTTCTCTCTCTGTCTCTCTCTCAGGGTGGCATCCCCCAACGGCAGGGCTGGAGAGGCCTGTGTCTAGGAGTCCTCCGTTTCCTCTCGGATACCCTCAGCACTCTGCACCGACTGAGATAAACTGACTCTGGATCGGGATTGGATGCGCCGGAGCTCCCTACTGGACGAATCACAGACTGCTTCAGAATGGACTGAGTCCGCTGGAACGGACGGACCCCTTTTCTTTTGTCTCTTTTGTACATCTTGTGTGTGTGTATATATATATATATATATATAATGTTTTTTTCAATCTCTCGTTGGGACAGCTATTGATGTAGCATTCTGACCCAGGTGGGTCTCCCAGACCGTGTGGGCTTGTGTGTGTGTTCCTATCCTTCCTTGTAAACTGTAAAGCACAGTGCTGGGTGTCGTGGTGACGCGAAGGCTTTACTTGGTGAAGAGGCTATGGCTCCTGTATGTGTGTGTACAACTTCTTCCAACTGAGGCTATGCTAGAATGAGCAATTCAACTGGACAGTGTGGCTTGATGCGGCTACTGAGTGGCCCGTGTAGAATCCCCTGTAAGTCACACTATGGCCTGAATAATATAGCGATATAGTATATGGGATCTGCTGTAGAGACACACTTGCGCTATACAATCATTACTGTCTAGAACTAGGATTTCCTCACTCCAAGAGCTCGGCCTATAGTTTCCGACAAGACCAACTTGACTTGGTAAAAAATGCCAGTGCTCTCTTAGAAATAAAGGGTTTCAAAAGGGTTCTTCAGTTGTCCCCATAGGAGAACCCTTTTTGGTTCAAGGTTGAACCCTTTTTGGTTCCAAGTAGAACCCTTTCCACGGAGGGTTCTACCTGGAACCAAGAAGGGTTCTTCAAAAGGTTCTCCTACGGGGACAGCCGAAGAACCCTATCGCACTTTAAAAAAACAAAGTGTAGTGGTGTATATAAATTGATATGTTTGCTACTCTTCCCTTCGAACCTGAATACATTTCATTGACTTTTCCATCACTCCCTCCAGAATGGCCTACTCTATCACCGGGACAATCAGCGGTTGGTGTGTGGGACCCTGGATAGAGCAGTAGTTGACACACACACATTCCTTACGCACACACACACACACACTGGAACTGAACACGGTATGCGTCAGTTACCAGACCATCACCTCTATTGGAGGCGCTGAGTTGAGCAGTACCACTGTCGGACAATCCCACTATTATTACCAGTGTTAAATTGTTTGTATATATTTGTTTTGGGAGATGATGGCATGGTATGGAGGTTGATAGTAGGAGCCAGTAACAAGCCATCATGGTTATTTCGCTGTCTGAAGACCTGTTATTATTGGATGAGAGTCAATGAGCTTTAAAAGTACTTAAATTGTAAGTTCTCTGTTTGTGTTTGAAATCTGCCATGTGTGCAGTTGTTTTTGTCTTTGGACCGACAGTTGGAAGCAGTTAGTGTATTTAAATCCAGTGGATTTGAGATGGTATTTCTCGTTAAAACATGATTTGGATCTGAATCTTTTCATGATTACTAAAGGTGATCAAATGATGATCAAATTGCCCTTAATTGTATGATACATGTATTGAAGTTTGGGAGAAGAAACTGAAGACCTTCATTTATCGTGACGGTAGCCACGTTTTGTAGCATTTTGTTTTGTTTTGAAAAAAATGTGTGATGAAATTAAGTTATTTTTACTTTTCATTCCTAATAAAAGATGATTTCAAAATGTATTTAAAAGCCAAGAACCAATAAAATGAGGATTGAAAAAGCTGACAGATAAATATCTGACAATAGACTGAACTAACTGGACCCAAGTCAGTTCATCCCCAGTTACACGAAGGGTGAACCGTCAACTGTGTTAGAGCATTGATATTTGTCTTTGCCAAGGCATTCCATTTAAAAGTGGCGTAGTATGATTTTTTCCATAACCAGTTTGTGCATCAAGTTTTATTTCAAAGTGTCCAGGAAAGCAGGCCTTAAGAAACACATACCATTTCTGTAAACCAACTTACTATCATTCCAAAGCATTACAACGAGGAACAAAGTTGGTCTAAATGTCTAGAAAGAGGTCACAACAACAAGCAATGTAGTGATGGAAATCGGTTGAGAACGTTTGCATGTCAGTGGGAGAAACTGAGCCTTCACTGTAGCCAGCAGTTTAACCTTGAACCCAAGAGGTTAACACCCAACTTGCCATGTAAACCTGAAACAGACGTTCTGATGGATACAACTGTGATCATCCTATTTTCTGTGTTGCCATACTGTATCACTTATGGCCTTAACATTACTGCAGTCTGCTTTGTTTTCAGTTCAGGGCTTCTTTTTTTTTAAGAGCCCCTTTTTGCAGTGTAATTACACTTGTACGCAAAGAACCTGTGAGAATACCCAACCACTTTTTTTCTGTGGGTGACTGGGCGTCCCCATAGCGTTCTGAGCATGTGTAGTTAATTTCCTGACTAGCTCATGACATCCTGTGGTGTGTGCTGTGTCGTGGTCCACTTCCTGACTATGTGACTTCTTGTGGTTCCGTTCTCCAATGCATTCCCTCACAGAGGGACGGTGCTACTGAAGGTACTGTAAAGTAGCTCCGCATTTTTTTGTAATCTCAATCTGTTTCATGCAGTGAAAATGTGCTATTTTTGACTCTTTTTTTTGTATTATGAACTTTCTACATGAATTTTTTGTACAGATTCTTTCCTTTTTTACAATAAAGATTTGAAATCTACTCACTTGTTCTGACATGTATTTTTGAGTAAGATTATCAGAAGTTATGATTTTTATTAAAGGCCCAGTGCAGTCAAAAATGTGATTTTTCTGTGTTTTATGTATATTTCCACATTATGAAGTTGGAATAATACTCTGAAATTGTGAAAATGATGATAATGCCCTTCTAGTTTAAGAGCTGTTTTAAAAAGACCGCCCGAAATGTCTGCCTGTTTTGGTGTAATGGATATTTTGCCTGCCAGGTGACATCACCAGACGGTTAATGAGTTAATAGATCAATAAGAAAAATAGTTCCAAACCTGCTTGCCAATAACACCTAGTTGTCAGTTGTCCCCTCCCGACTCACAACACTCCCAGACAGTTCTAGCAAAACATTTCCTTGAGAAATTGCTCTTTGCTAAGATGTGATTTGTTTCTTTCTGACCATTTTAATTGAAAATAATTACAGTAAGGTATTTAATTGTTACCCAGAAGTGATTTGATATCGAGATAAAAAGGGCTGCGTTTGACCTTTAAAATGAAGATTCTAATAGAATGATATGATTGTCTGTGATAAAATTGAGTGAACCTTTGCAGCGCAATGTTAATATAATACAATTACTTTTGTTGGTTCACAAGTACTTTATCCTCATGGCCCTGGATTAAAGAACAATCTCAGGTTATGTTCTTTCACTGGTCTCCTGTTTCTGCTACTCTATTATACTGGTAAGATCTTATCACACCAAATGACTCTTTGTAGTCAGTCACCTGATTCCTGGTGGTGGATGAATGGAGGACTGTGCTTCAACTGTGGCTAGCGTGTGATGGTCAGTGTGGTGGTCTGGACTGGAGGTGCGTGACAAACAGAAACACTACAGAGTATATGGAGAACATGTCGGGGATTACCAGATAACATGAGCAGAGACATCTTGAATAACTACACAGTAAGGCAAGCTTAAAAACATGTACGTGTGTAATGCTCTGATGTTGGCTGCTAATGATATTATGTGGGACTGTTTGGAGATTGTTGTACTGTAGGCAATGTCCTCTATTCTGGAAGGCTTTGTTGTTGTTCTCATAGTTCTAAACACGGCCTAGATTGCACATTGTTTCCAAAACAAGAAGACGAATGACACCTACTTATAATGAATAAGACCCCCGCCCCCCGTTGAACACACAGTCGAGACGTGTTGGAATGAGTCAACAGACAACATCTGGACCAGAGGACCTCACCTGCACTTTGTGCCACATATGAACCAATTGAATCCCTCCGTGTCAGTGGCAGAATGAGGTCCCCATTGTGATTGGTGTCTGGGATGACCGCTTGGATCTTTGCTGCTCAGTCGGGGGTCTTGACAAAATGAATGACCACACCACAGTGCTGAAGGGGGTAGCTTTTTTTGAGAGTGGGGGAGGGGGGGGGGATAAGAGATTTGCTTTAATTAAAAGGATGGGCTTAAAGCGATGTCAGTAATTAATCCTGTATTTTCCTAATCCCTGGAAAAGAGCAGTGACTCCTTATGGGGCTTAATCAGCCATGGTTTCATTTCAAGGCTCTGGCTGTTTTCCTTTTCATGAATCCCCACTGCAGGCAAAAAACAAGACATTTATTTTCCACCAAGGTGCTTTTCCCCTCCCCGTTCTCTCTTCAATACGTCACAAACAGATACTCAAACAAACATGATAAACTATGTGGACTTTCATGCTGTTTTGTGCCTCTGGCTTGAAAAGACTTCTCTGCATGTAGTTTTATGGTCAAGGACAAAAATACTTTTTGGGGAAGAAGCATAATTTACATTGACGTTTCACCACACAGGTTGTCATTTCTATCAAGGTCGTTAAATTCAAAGAATAGTTGTCTACACAGCCAAGAAAACAGTGACACGTTCAGCAGGCCTAGAGATGTCCCATATGGGGCACCAGTAAATGAGAAGTCAGTCACGTGTCAATGTCAAAAGCTCACCACTAATTTATCTGATGTACAGTACCAGTCAAACAAGTTGACACACCTACTCATCTAAGGGTTTTTCTTTATCACTTTAAGATCTTCATGTCTTAAAGTAATGATGGACTGTTGTTCCTTTGCTTATTTGAGCTGTTCTTGCCATAATATGGACTTGGGTCTTTTACCAAATAGGGCTATCTTCTGAATACAAACCTACCTTGTCACACCACAACTGATTGGCTCAAACACATTAAGAAGGAAAGAAATTCCACAAATTAACATTTAACAAGGCATACCTGTTAATTGAAATGCATTTCAGGTGACTACCTCCTGAAGCTGGTTGAGTGAATTCCAAGAGTGTGCAAAGCTGTCATCAAGGCAAAGGGTGACTACTTTGAAGAATCTCAAATAGAAAAAATATTTTGATTTAAAACGTTTGGTGATACGTGATACTTTATTTAGTAAATATTTTCTTAACCATTTATTTAACTGCATCGTTGGTTAAGGGCATTTCACAGTAATGTATTCAGCACGTGACAAATACAATTTGATTTTGATTTGATTCCATATCTGTTATTTCATAGTTTTGATGTTTTCACTATTATTCTACAATGTAGAAAATAGTACAAATAAAAACCCTTGAATGAGTAGGTGTGTCCAAACTCTTCACTGGTACTGTACATACACTCAGTCTAGGGTGTTGCCACTCCTTCTATACACATACCTACAGACCAACTCCACATTGTCCAACCACCTAATGCTGATGGAGGGAGACATCCCCTGTTTTGGTGACTGAAGAGGAAACTATGATGCTCATGATAGGCCTGTATGGCATGTCTTGGAAGCACCTGGAAAAATCCCTGTATTTTGCTGCTGCAGGGAACTGATACCTGCTCTTTCACCGACAAGCGGCCATATATCCACTCATTGGAACATATGTGACCCACTGCTAGACACCTATTGAGTCATTCAAAATGTCACTACTTTTCATTTCCAAATAACCCCTCAAAAGGCTAATAATTTTGTTCACAATAGTTTTATTACAAAATGTAAAAATACCTCTGTGCTAGAAACGTAAAACGGACAGTCTGACAATAGCAAACAAGAAAAGAGAACTTCCAGAAGGCGTGCTGAAAAAAAACGTCTGTGTTGTGTGTGTGTGTGCGCGCGCGCGTAGGTATAGTAGAAGGAGAACATGTATAACGACAAATCCTTCTCGCCTGTCGAAACACTCGTTGAACGTTCAGCTGGAGGTGAACGCTTACACATTGATAAATGGTCTGACTGGAAAAAAGAATGACCAAACGTATTGTGCATGTGAGTGTAGGCCTTAATGTGCCATGCACACACCTCTCCCTCCTCTGGTGGGAATATGGTCAATCACTTTGGGCCAAAGTAGTCCACCACCCCGCTTCCCTTCATACCGTCAAAGAAGAAGAAGTTCTTGTGCGGTGCGTCTCTCTGGGAAAGAGCCTGTAGAAACAAACAAACAAACAAACAAGACGCTAATACCAGCCAACAACACACACTCACAACCTGACCATCTCTCAAACTAAGCCAACCATAGGTAAGGATAGCTTTGCTCTGGGAGCTTCACCAGCTTTCCATACACGTGGTGTCCTCTAGTGTCCGCTCCATTGCGTGAGCGTCGGGTGCACTGTCCGTTGTGCGATCGCTTGACTTCACCCAGTGAGACGTCGGGCCGGTTGCAGGCCGTTTCATCCGGTTTCATCATTACATCATATCGTGGAGACAGACAAGCCTGGCGCAGTGACATCATCCTGCTGAGAGGGTTGTCGTCTGTACTGACTGACATTACCTCTTCTCACCTGGTTCCCTCAACTCTCAAACATAGGTTGGACTGTGACACTTCCCTTATTCTCCAATACTCAGGTCATATCCAAAACAGCCACACCATCTGCCTCAATCTCCCCAAAAGCCCCACAGGACTGAAACATATCAGTGGATATTTTTGGATTGGACCCAGAATCAAGTGGAGCAGCCTGCTGTCAAGTGTTTCGCTTTCTACCTCCCCAAAATATAACATGCCATCTTTCTCCCCAGTGAAAGCTGCACAGCAGTAACTGTGGTGCAGACAGTCTGTGATGTGTGGTGGTTGACACTAGTTTAGAGCCAGGATGGACAGTAAAGTAAGAATGATTTAAAGTCACAGAAACGAATGAAAAGTCAATAATACAAAAAAAAACTAGCTGACAACCAACCTTGACAACCTCCTGTCCCAGCACTCCTCCCACCACAGCACACACAGGGGCCATCTCAGAGAAGCAGTAGCTGATGACAACCCAAAACAACAACGTGAGTGTCAACAACAGAAACAAACTCTCCAGTTCAGTAGGATGAATTAACAATCGTCTTACCTCTGGAAAAACTGAAATAGCTCAGAATGGAGCAGCCAGTTACAGATGATCTTTGATACATCTAATAACTACCATCACTGGCAAAACCCCTACAAACCTACAGTGCCATCGGAAAGTACTCAGACCCCTTGACTTCTTCCACATTTTGTTACGTTACAGCCTTATTCTGAAATGGAATAAATGTTTTTCTCCCCTCATCAAACTACACACAATACCCCATAATGAAATAGAGAAAACAATTTATTTAAAAAATTAAAATAAAAAAAATTAAAAAAAACTTACTTTAAGTATTCAGACCCTTTGCTATGAGACTCGAAATTGAGCTCAGGTGCATCCTGTTTCCATTGATCATCCTTGAGATGTTTCTACAACTTGATTGGAGTCCACCTGTGGTACATTTAATTGATTGGACATGATTTGGAAAGGCACACACCTGTCTATATAAGGTCCCACAGTTGACAGTGCATGTCAGAGCAAAAACCAAGCCATGAGGTCAAAGGAATTGTCCATAGAGCTCTGAGACAGGATTGTGTTGAGGTACAGATCTGGGGAAGGGTACCAAAACATTTCTGCAGCATTGAAGGTCCCCAAGAACAGAGTGGCCGCCATCATTCTTAAATGGAAAAAGTTTGGAACCACCAAGACTCTTCCTGGAGCTGCCCGCCCGGCCAAACTGAGCAATCGGGGGAGAAGGGCCTTGGTCAGGGAGGTGACCAAGAGCCTGATGGTCACCCGATAGTCAACTCTCGAGCTCTGTCTCGAGAGTTCTTCTGTGGAGATGAGAGAACCTTCCAGAAGGACAACCCTCTCTGTAGCACTCCACCAAATCAGGCCTTTATGGTAGAGTGGCCAGACGGAAGCCACTCCTCAGTAAAAGGCACATGACAACCTGCTTGGAGTTTTCCAAAAGGCACCTAAAGGACTCAGACCTTGAGAAACAAGATTCTCTGGTCTGATGAAACCAAGATTGAACTCTTTGGCCTGAATGCCATGTATCACGTCTGGAAGAAACCTTGCACCATCCCTAAGGTGAAGCATGGTGGTGGCAGCATCATGCTGTGGGGATGTTTTTCAGCAGCAGGGACTGGGAGACTAGTCAGGATCAAGGGCAAGATGAACAGAGCAAAGTACAAAGAGATCCTTGATGAAAATCTGCTCCAGAGCGCTCAGGTCCTCAGACTGGGGTGAAGGTTCACCTTCTAAGAGGACAACAACCCTAAGCACACAGCCAAGACCACGCAGGAGTGGCTTTGGGATAAGTCACTGAATGTCCTTGAGTGAGAGCCCGGACTTGAACCCGATCGAACATCTCTAGAGACCCAAAAATAACTGTGCAGCAACGATCCCCAGCCAACCTTGACAGAACTTGAGAGGATCTGCAGAGAAGAATAGGGGAAACTCCCCAAATACAGGTGTGCCAAGCTTGTAGCATCATACCCAAGAAGACTCCAGGCTGAAATCACTGCCAAAGGTACTTTAACAAAGTACTGAGTAAATGGTCTGAATACATATGTAAATGTTATATTTAAGGTTTTTGCTTTGTCATTATGGGGTATTGTGTGTAGATTGATTTTCCATTTTAGAATAAGGCTGTAACGTAACTTAATGTGGAAAAAGTCAAGGGGTCTGAATACTTTCCGAATGCACTGTAATACTAACAGTCCAGCTTAATATGTGGCTGTCGAGTGATGCACCATGTGGTGAAATCTGGGTGGAATTGAGCCGGGCACCTGACGAAGTCGTGAGGTAGCAGGTCGCTACTCAGTCCCATGGCCTCCAGGACATCATCCCGGATCTGTCTCAGGAGCATGGCATCTGCCTCAAAGCTTTCTGGGTGGGGGTCGCGACCTTTGTCTGTACGGAACTTCAGCAGTACTGTGGGAAAGAAGAGAGGAACAAACGGAGAGAAAACAATAGATTGAGTGGTGGAGAAGTGCTGGAAACCATAGAAGACACACAGAGGAAGCTCTGATTTTATGGGTTACATTGCTTCATATACTGAGCTGCGTTTCCATACGAAACAGAATATGTTACTAAGGAAATATTGGTGGAGTTGTGATTCTATCACTTGCTGGAATGACACTGGCTGGCAATTTGTTCTTTTTTTTTAAGTACAAAAAAATGGAAACGCTTCCAATTACATACTGATCATCTTGTGGAAACAGTGTGCAATCAGATCTTTATCTGTGTTGTACCACAGACGATTGACAGTGGCAATCAACGCACCACAAGTGTTGCGCCAACAAACCTCTTCATCTGATAATGGCTTTGAATGAAGAGCAGTTTTTGATCCGTTTGACAAGGCTGTGATCAGACATCTATGACTCCTGTCCTTATCCTGTCAGCACGCGCCACTAGTACTACACCCATCCTGTGTGAGACCGTGGGCAGATGTGTCAATATGAGCAGGATGTGGTTTAGAGTCGGAATATTACTAAAAGGGAAATAATTAAAAAGGGGAGAGATGGACGCACCGTTGCAACGGAGACGTTTTAGGTTCTAAACCCCCCCTTTAAGCCTGGCAGCTCTACTCGCCCCCTCAGTGTTAAAACAGGTGTCATAACTTCCTCTCTTTAGCTGTCCATCAAACACATCATGGAGCCCAGTCCGCCCACGGCTATTTCCAGTAGAATTGACACCTCGCACGCACGCTCGCAAAATAAATAAATAAAAGAAATGCATAAATCACCATCATCACCCTCAACTAACTATTCTCTCACCCATTGAATTATCTCAACCTGTAAGTGTACAAAGATATCTGTGCAAAGTAAACATTGTCTTAAGAGAGTAGTCTGGAACATTCTTGATTAGATTCAAACGGATGAACCAAAAACAACACATTCAAATTACATTGACTAAATCAAAGTTGAGGGAAAACAGTCCTGTGCCCCCACGCCTGTGCTGCCTTCCATTCCTCCAGAGGTGTTATGGTTGCATACAGTAAGCTAACCCCCAACCCCTGACACACAGAGGAGCTGTAACAGAGGAAGCACCACTTCCTCAAGAGCAGCTCGGTCGAGAGATACCACTACGTCTAGACATAATTATAGAAACCCAAATGCTATAAGACACCTCCTGAAAACGACAAAAACAAACAAATGAACAGCTTCTTTCCTTTCCGGCTGTTATTTTAATATTAGCTAACAACAGGGGCTAGAGTACGCAGCCTTGCGGATGAAGTGTTGTGGGTGGTGGCTAGCTGTTTGTTTCTCTGTTCTAAAGTCACACACGACTGGCCATGGAGAGCCTGTGATGGAAACAGAGCCATGTTAAGAAGGTCTATGAAACCAGGTGAAGGCTATTAAGGGACCAAATCAGACTAGAAGGAACAGGGTGCAATGCTACAACAACCAAAACAGGAAGGGGGGGGGGGGGGGGGGTATGGTGGTGGGCGATATCATTGGAGCTGCAGGCACTCACGTGTAGAGGGCATCAATCTATAGCTTCACGGTTATGTATGGCAGAAGAAAAAAGACGCGATGGCAGCCAGTTAGTGATCTAACTCCCTTTTATCAGATAGATATTTATATCCAATGGCTTTGTGGAAGGAGCAGGTACCGTGTAGCAGGAAGTAGTCCACGGGGGTGTGCTTCAGGCTGCTCTTGGCCTTCTCATTGGTCCAATCCACTTCCAGAGCCAGTTTCAAGGAGCAGAAGCAGGCCGTCTGTTCAGTTGGGACAGAGAGAGCGCCAAGGAACATGACGTCATTAGATGTGGAGGAGGATAACGCTAATTGAGATATTATTATACAATGCTCACCTTTTTGATCATGGTGGTCTCATTTGAGTCAATCTTTGTTTTTTTGGCCTCGGGTCCATCATTGGACTCCTCTGTTTTGGGCTTGACTACTTTGGGCTTCTCCCTAGACGGGGGCATCAAAACAAGGGACAGATGAGCATAAGTATAACTGGTGAATAATCAAGACAAGTAAATTAGACACACGAAAATCACACACACACAACACTCACTCAACATAGTTGTGCTCCTGGCCAAGGTCGGAGAACATGTATCCGTGGTAACCGAAGACGTCGCCACAGAAGACCTTGATGTTGTGCTCGAAACAGAGTTGGTCCACGCGTACCATCAGATCTCTGGAGCAGCCGGTCAGACACACCTGAGAGGAACAAGGGAGGGCAGGACAAAGTCAGAGAGAGCAGCTAAAACTCCAACTCCCATGGTGCTATCTACACTACATGACCAAAAGTATGTGGACACCTGCTCGTCAAACATCTCATTCCAAAATCATTAATATGGAGTTGGTCCCCCCTTTGCTGTTATAACAGCCTCCACTCTTCTTGGAAGGCTTTCTACTAGATGCTGGAATATTGCTGTGGGGACTCCAGCCACAAGAGCATTATTCAGGTCAGGCACTGATATTGGGCGATTAGGCCTGGCTCACATTCAGATTTCAATTCATCCCAAAAGGTGTTTGATGGGGTCAGGGGTCTGTGCAGGCCAATCAAGTTCTTCCACACCAATCTCAACAAACCATTTCTGTATGGACCTCGCTTTGTGCAAGGGGGCATTGTCATGCTGAAACAGGAAAGGGCCTTCCCCAAACTGTTGCCCAAAAAATTGGAAACACAGGATCGACTAGAATGTCATTGTCTGCTGTACGGTTAAGAATACCCTTCACTGGAACTAAGGGGCATAGCCAGAACCATGAAAAAAAGCCCTAGATCATTATTCCTTCTCCACCAAACTTTACAGTAGGTACTATGCATTGGGGCAGGTAGCGTTCTCCTGGCATCTGCCAAACCCGGATTAGTCAGCGATTCATCACTCCAGAGAACGCATTTCCACTGCTCCAAAGTCCAATGGCGGCGAGTTTTACACCACTCCAGCTGACGCTTGGCATTGCACATGGTGATCTTAGGCTTGTATGTGTCTGCTCGGCCATGGAAACCCACTTCATGAAGCTCTCAATAACAGTTATTGTGCTAACATTGCTTCCAGAGGCAGTTTGGAACTTGGTAGAGTGTTGCAGCTGAGGAAAGACGATTTTTACGCGCTATGCGCTTCAGCGGTCACATTCTGTGAGCTTGTGTGCCACTTTACGGCTGAGCCATTGTTGCTCCTAGACCTTTCCACTTCACAATAACAGCACTTACAGTTGACCGGGGCAATTCTAGCAGGGCAGAAATTTGACGAACTGACTTGTTGGAAAGGTGGCATCCTATGATGGTCCAACGTTGAAAGTCACTGAGCTCTTCAGTAAGGCCATTCTACTGCTAAAGTTGGTCTATAGAGATTGCATAGTTGTGTGCTCAATTTGATATACCAGTCAGCAACAAGTGTGGCTGAAATAGCTGCATCCACTAATTTGAAGGGGTGTCCACAAATTTGTTTTAATTTATTTCACATTTATTTAACCAGGTAGGCTAGTTGAGAACAAGTTCTCATTTACAACTGCGACCTGGCCAAGATAAAGCAAAGCAGTTCGACACATACAACAACACAGTTACACATGGAGTAAAACAAACATACAGTCAATAATACAGTTGTGAAAAAAGTATATATACAGTGTGTGCAAATGAGGTAAGACAAGAGAGGTAAGGCAATAAAATAGGCCATAGAGGCGAAGTAATTACGATATAGCAATTAAACACTGGAGTGACAGATGTGCAGAAGATGAATGTGCAAGTAGAGATACTGGGGTGCAAAGGAGCAAAATAAATAAATAAATACAGTATGGGGATGAGGTAGTTGGATGGGCTATTTACAGATGGGCTATGTACAGGTGCAATGATCTGTGAGCTGCTCTGACAGCTGGTGCATTAAGTTAGTGAAGGAGATAAGAGTCTCCAGCTTCAGCGATTTTTGCAGTTCGTTCCAGTCATTAGCAGCAGAGAACTGGAAGGAAAAACAGCCAAAAGAGAAATTGGCTTTGGGGGTGATCAGTGAAATAAACCTGCTGGAGCACGTGCTGGGTGCTGCTATGGTGACCAGAGAACTGAAATAAGGGGGGGGAGCTTTACCTAGCAAGACTTGTAAATGACCTGGAGCCAGTGGGTTTGGCGACGAGTATGAAGCGAGGGCCAACCAACGAGAGTGTACAGGTCGCAGTGGTGGGTAGTATATAGGGCTTTGGTGACAAAACGGATGGCACTGTGATAGACTGCATCCAATTTGTTGAGTAGAGTGTTGGGAGGCTATTTTGTAAATGACATCACCAAAGTCAAGGATCGGTAGGATAGTCTGTTTGGCAGCATGAGTGCAGGATGCTTTGTTGCGAAATAGGAAGCCGATTATAGATTTAATTTTGGATTGGAGATGCTAAAATATGAGTCTGGATGGAGAGTTTACAGTCTAACCAGACACCTAGGTATTTGTAGTTGTCCACATATTCTAGGTCAGAACCATCCAGAGTAGTGATGCTGGACGGGCGGGCGGGCAGGTGCGGGCAGCGATCGGTTGAAGAGCATGCATTTAGTTTTACTTGCATTTAAGAGCAGTTGGAGGCCACGGAAGGAAAGTTGTATGGCATTGAAGCTCGTCTGGAGGTTTGTTAGCACAGTGTCCAAAGAAGGGCCAGAAGTATAAAGAATGGTGTCATCTGCGTAGAGGTGGATCAGAGAATCACCAGACACAAGAGCGACATCATTGATGTATACAGAGAAGAGTTGGCCCGAGAATCGAACCCTGTAGCACCCCCATAGAGACTGCCAGAGGTCCGGACAACAGGCCCTCCCGATTTGACACACTGAAATCTGAGGTCGATGAATACGGCTGCACAGTATTGTCTTTTATCGATGGCAGTTATGATATCATTTAGGACCTTGAGTGTGGCTGAGGTGCACCCATGACCAGCTCTGAAACCAGATTGCATAGCAGAGAAGGTACGATGGGAAATGGTCGGTGATCTGTTTGTTAACTTGGCTTTCGAAGACCTTAGAAAGGCAGGGTAGGATAGATATAGGTTTGTAGCAGTTTGGTCTAGAGTGTCTCCCCTTTGAAGAGGGGGATGACCGTGGCTGCTTTCCAATTCCAATTATACAGTGTACATGTTCATTGAGAGACCTTGCAGGGAATGTGATGACAAATTACTTGATGATGAGCAAGTAGGCCTAACTCTGCATTTACACGCACACATACACACCTTTTGGATAGATTCCACCATAGCCATTCTTAAACAACCTACTCCTTTAGTTAACCCCCTTGAACAACACACCCACCAGCTTCTACAACAGACACCCTGTCCTTCTAACACAAAACATGTTCAAGTAAACTAAATCTGTTATTCAGTCAAAGAATCAACTAGTTTGTTTTGGCCAGTTTGTTTTATCTGAACAGGGTGGGGGGAAATGGGCATTAATAAACAACTGACCCTTGGGCTGGGTCCATCTTATCCTTCAGACCAAACCCAGCACACTCCACACTTGGCTAGAGATAAGGGGCTGTCTGGCAGCTGACGGGCATCTGTCTGTGGCATCGCTGACATGGGTGAGTGGTACATGCTGTTCCCTCCCAGAACACAAAGTACCACAATGTTGGGAAGTGCCAGGATTGAGTTGACTACACGCGGCAGTGTTTTTTCAAGGGCAGCTTAAATGATGTGTGACTGTATGTTTGAAGTTGTTTTAAATTGCTGTGCCCTCAGCTAATGCCCTCATCTAACGCAAGATGGCGCTGATAGAGATGGCAACTTCGCTTCAAGTACTTCGGAAACTATGCAGTATTTTTTTTTTTATGTATTATTTATTACATTGTAAGCCCAGAAAACCTTAAGTGTTATTACATACAGCCGGTAGGAACTATTAGATATCAGAGAGACGTCAACTTACCAGCACAATGACCAGGAATACGACTTTCCCAAAGCGGATCCTTTGTCTGCACCTCCCAGGGCATTTGAACTGATTCTAGAGGCCGACCCAAAACAACACCATCGGAGGAGAGGGTGCCGGAGCGGTCTTCTAGTGAGGCTTCGGATGCGCGCACACCACCCACCGCTTCAGAGTATATTACTCACTAATGTCCAGTCCCTAGTTAACAAAGTCGATGAAATTAGGGCAAGAGTTGCTTTCCAAAGAGATATCCAGGATTGTAACATACTCTGTTTCACAGAGACATGGCTAGCTGGGGACATGCTGTCGGAGTCCGTACAGCCAACGGGATTTTCAGTGCATCGCGCCGACAGGCACAAACATCTCTCTAGTAAGATGAAGGGCGGGGGTGTGTGTTTCATGATTAACAACTCATGGTGTAATTGTAACAACATACAAGAACTCAAGTCCTTTTGTTCACCTGACCTAGAATTCCTCACAATCAAATGCCGACCGTATTATCTCCCAAGAGAACTCTCCTTGGTTAACGTCACAGCAGTGTATATCCCCCGCATGAGGATACCAAGACGGTCATCAAGGAACTGCACTGGACTTGATGCAAACTGGAAACCATATATCCTGAGCCTGCATTTATTGTAGCTGGGGATTAACAAAGCTAATCTGAGAACAAGGCTATCTAAATTCTATCAGCATATCGATTGTAGTACACAAGCGAGTAACACACTCAACCACTGCTACTCTAACTTCTGCGATGCATACAAGGCCCTCCTTCGCCCTCCTTTTGGTAAATCTGACCATGACTCCATCTTGTTGCTCCCCTCCTATAGGCAGAAACTAAAACAGGAAGCACCTGTGTTTAGGTCTATCCGATGCTGGTCTGACCAATCGGATTCCACGCTTCAAGATTGCTTCGATCACGTGGACTGGGATATGTTCAGGGTAGCCTCAGACAATAACATTGACGTATATGCTAACTCGGTGAGCGAGTTTAAAGGAAGTGTATAGGAGATGTTGTAACTATTAAAACCTTCCCTAACCAGAAACCGTGGATTGATGGAAGCATTCGTGCAAAACTGAAAGCACATACCACCGTATTTAAATCATGGCAAGGTGACTGGAACTATAGCCGAATACAAACAGTGTAGTTATTCCCTCCGTAAAGGCAATCAAACAAGCAAAGCGTCAGTACAGAAACAAAGTGGAGTCGCAATTCAACGGCTCAAACACGAGGGTCTACAGACAATCACGGATTACAAAAAGAAAATCAGCCCCGTCGCGGATATCGATGTCTTGCTCCCAGACAAATTAAACAACTTCTTTGCGCTTTGAGGACAATACAGTGCCACCGACACGGCCCGCTATCAAAGACTGTGGGCTCTCCTCCTCCTTGGACGACATGAGTAAAACATTTAAACGTGTTCACCCTCGCAAGGCTGCCAGCCCAGACGGCATGCCTAGGCGCATCCTCAGAACATGTGCAGACCATCTGGCTGGTGTGTTTATGGACATATTCAATCAATCCCTATCCCAGTCTGCTGTCCCCACATACTTCAAGATGGCCACCATTGTTCCTGTTCCCAGGAAAGCTAAAGTAACGGAAATAAATTACTATCGCACCGTAGCACTCACTTCTGTCGTCATGAAGTGCTTTGAGAGACTAGTCAAGGATCACGTCACCTCCACCCTACCCGTCACCCTAGACCCAGTCCAATTTGCTTACCGCCCCAATAGGTCCACAGACGATGCAATCGCCATCACACTGCCCTATTCCACCTGGACAAGAGGAATACCTATGTAAGAATGCTGTTCATTGACTACAGCTCATCATTCAACACCATAGTACCCTCCAAACTCATCATTAAGCTTGAGACCCTGGGTCTCGACCCCGCCCTGTGCAACTAGGCCCCGGACTTCCTGACGGGCCGCCCCAGGTGGTGAAGGTTGGCAACAACACCTTCACTCCGCTGATCCTCAACACTGGGGCCCCACAAGGGTGAGTTCTCAGCCCTCTCCTGTACTCCATGTTCACCCATGACTGCTAGGCCATGCACGCCTCCAACTCAATCATCAAGTTTGCAGACGACACTACAGTGGTAGGCTTGATTACCAACAACAACGACAGCCTATAGGGAGGAGGTGAGGACCCTCGGACTGTGATGTCAGGAAAATAACCTCTCACTCAATGACAGCAAAACAAAAAGAGATGATCGTGGACTTCAGGAAACAGCAAAGGGAGTACCCCCCCCCCTATCCACATTGTCGGGACAGCAGTGGAGAAGTTGGAAAGTTTTAAGTTCCTCTGTGTACATATCACCGACAAACTGAAATACTCCACGCACACAGACAGTGTGGTGAAGGCGGCACAGCAGCGCCTCTTCAACCTTAGGAGGCTGAAAAAGATGTGGCTTGTCAACGAAAACCCTCTAACTTCTACAGGTGCACAATTGAGAGCATCCTGTCGGGCTGTATCACCGCCTGGTACGGCAACTGCACCGCCCACAACCGCAGGTCTCTCCGGTCTGCACAATGCATCACCGGGGGCAAACTAGCTGCCCTCCAGGACACCGACAACACCTGATATCACAGGAAGGCCAAAAAGATCATCAAGGACAACAACCACCCGAGCCACTACCTGTTCACCCCGCTTCCATCCAGAAGGCAAAGTCAGTACAGGTGCATCAATGCTGGGACAGACAGATAGAAACTGTTTTTCAATCTCAAGGTCAACAGATAGTTAAACAGCCACCACTAGCACTTTAACAATGCCACTTTAAAAATGTTTACATATCTCATATGTATATGCTGTATACTGTTTCCTTCACTATCTATTCTTTACTATCTATTGCATCTTAGCCGCTCTGTCACTGCTCACCTATATATTTTATACTCCTATATTTTTATCCCATTCCTTTACTAGATTGTGTGCATTATGTGTTGTTGTGGAATTTGTTAGATATTAGGTTTTGTTGTGGAATTGGTTAGATATTAGGTTTTGTGGTGGAATTGTTGATATTACCTGTTAGCTACTGCTACACTGTCAGATCTAGAAGAATAAGCATTTCACTACACTCGCAATAACATCTGCTAACCATGTGTATGTGACCAATAACATCTGCTAACCATGTGTATGTGACCAATAACATCTGCTAAACATGTGTATGTGACCAATAACATCTGCTAACCATGTGTATGTGACCAATAAAATGTGATTTGAAGATTGATAGACTAATCATCAATGCTGGGTGCATGCTTGATGATTGAAAAATGGACCGGAAATCTTCCTTAAACCACACCTTAACTCGATAGGAAGGAGGTCTTATGGGGGAAGGGGAACCCTTACAGACTACTATGGAAGTCCTATTGGCTTTAGTTGCCAGCTACAAAAAGGCAAGCCCTCTGTTGTGGCACTGGCAACAAACACTGAGAGACCCTGGCTGGACATGTTGGGCTACTGCTGCTGGTGTAGTTCATTAGAGTGGATTGGCAGTGGGAACTGAGATTGCTGGCACTGGCAGACCGGAGGGGACAGGGCTTTTTAACAGCCTGGCCAGCCGTACTGTCTCTTCCCTTTGAAGGAGGCGTGCAGCTCGGGCGCCTCCTCCCGATGGCCTCCGGCAAGGGCTTTGTGAAGAGGGACACTGAGCTGGATTGTTTGAGACATGAGGGAGAGAGGGAGGGAGTGAAAAGAAGGAAGCGAGGAAAGGGGGGGGGTATATAGCTTATCTGTACAATGGAACCTAACAACAAAGAATTGGTCTGGTAGGAGGTGAAGGGAGAAGTGAAGTGATAGACATGCAGAGAATGAGTGGTTATGATTGACTCAATGAGAGTACATGAGTGAGAATTGGGAGAGTACACCAGTATGGTGAGTGAAGTAAACAAGAGTGAGTTTGTTTGTTGTGGGTGTGAATTGTTGCCTCAAATGATGTCTATAAGACAAAAACACCTGCAAACACTCTCTCAGGATCGAAGTTATAATCCAGACATATCAATCCCTCAGTCCAAAACACAGTGACTAAAAAGAGCAGCCCCTTGTCATGTATTGCAGCAAATTTCAACCAGTTTCAGTTTCCCAGTGCTACACCACACAGACAAGACAGATCCGTAGCTAGCAGATAAAAGAGTCTACCAGTCTACAGCACAGCCCACTCCGCCTCCTCCTCCTCCTGAACTTCCATTAGCACTCCCCCCGGGACGCTTCCGCCGTTTCTCCACCACAGTCAGACTAGGGAAGCGGCTCGTTTGCGCTTTGAAAATCCCTGAGCATCTGATGAGGAGTCTCTTCAAACCCCCGCCCCACTACATGATTCAGAGCAGAGCACTTCAGACAGCTTCCTTTGCAGTGTGTCTGGAACCAAACGCCACAGGAAAGCTAAGTTTCTACTTGTTAGCCGTACAGACATAAGTTAGATAAATGCATTTATCTCCAAACTCGAGGGTCTTTAATGTTTATGCTATTCTTTTCTCCAACTGGCACCTGTCAATTCTGTCAGTGTATACATTATATTTATATGCATCATATTATGAAGCCCTTTATCTACTTCCAGTCAGATGAACTTGTGGATACCATTTTTATGTTTGAAGGAAGTTGCTAAATAGCATTAGCGCAATTACTGGTAGTCTGTGGTAACTGCTAGCATGCTAGGGAGGAGGTAATGCTAGTTAGCATTGGCTCATGAAACTACCTCGAACTTCCTTCATATTGGATGCAGTTACATAAAAGTTGATGACGTCCATGAGTTCATCTGAGTCTGGGGGATGCAGATAAAGGGCTTCATTTATCTGCAGAAAAAAAACATATGCGCAAAACAGGTGCTACACTGGCATTGGTCTGCTGCAGAGTGTGGTACGGTCTGCCTAACGCATCACTGGGGGCACACTGCCTGCCCTCCAGGACACCTACAGCAACCGACGTCACAAGAAGTACCAAAAAGATCATCAAGGACATCAACCACCACTACCATCCAGAAGGCGAGGTCAGTACAGGTGCATCAAAGCTGGGACCGAGAGACTGAAAAACATCTTCTACCTCAAGGGTACCACCCGGCTACTCAACCCTGCACCTTAGAGACTGCTCCCCTATATACATAAAATCCCTGGCCACTTTAATAATGTAACACTAGTCACTTTAATAATGTGTACATACTGCTTTACTCATCTCATATGTATATACTGTATTCTATTCCACTGTATTTAATCAATGCCACTCTGAAATTGCTCATCCTAATATTTATATATTTTTAATTCCATTATTTTACTTTTAGATTTGTGTATTGTTGTGAATTGTTAAGATACTACTGCACTGTTGGAGCTAGGAACACAAGCATCTGCTAAATATGTGTATGTGTATGTGACAAAAAATGTGGTAAGAAGTATGGTGTAAATGCAACACCTAGAGGCCATTTAAGGTAAAAAAAAAAAAATGATGCACAAAAGTAATCTTGATAATAGACCGGTCCTGCACTACCGTACTCACTGCCTCAAATTGTAGGAAGAATTCGTCTGGTTTGGTCTCCACCCTGTCTGTGTCTGCCTTCACCTCTACCATGGGGTTGAGGTACTGGGCACGCTCCAGGGAGGCCTGGGCTCGATTCTGGCCCTGATTGTTCACTGGAATCAGGAACTGGGCTCGGCTTGACTCCTCCGTCACCTGGGAAGCAAGGGAACAGACATAGTTAGCAATTTGTAGCATTCATTTCTACTGTCCTGCAATTTTCTCAGTGTTTATCCAACCGTTAGCCTACTTGGGAAGGTTCCCTCTCACCTAGCCTCTGCCGAGTCCCCAAGAACTGTAAGAGCCTGTGACGCTACTTCCGCTATTAGACGTTAACAAGGCAAAACTCCAACTGAACTGAACTCCTCCTCCACATTTACTGGATTGGTTGGAGAGTGAAAATGAATACCTCCACCAACAGTTTTTTTCCTTCTCTTCAAGACCAGTATATAGTGGATCTAGTTTCAGGTGTTTATTTTACACCTGCTACTTTAGGTTACATCTGTTCTGACCTAACTCTGTTACAACCCCTCCCTTTGTGTTTGTGGCCTATACCAGTTCGTGGTCCAGCATGGTCAGCCCCTTCACTCCAGCCAGGATGAGATTTTTGGCCACCTCAGCCCCCAGGCCCCTGAGCCCCACCAGGAGCACACGAGACCCCCGCAGTCTGGAACAGAAGCAGATGGCAAAAACCTTAATTAGCTATGTAGCGCCATCATACAATAACGAGTAGAAAGCCATAAAGACAAAATATGCATGCCTCGTGCAGATTGATAAATTATGTAAACATCAACATTTTGAGTGTTTTACAATCCATTCTTGCTGTGGGACCCCATTTTAACCCAGAACGAACAGATCGGATTCAAGCTAGCTAGCAAAAAAAGTTAGCAAAAACGACCTTTTTTGTGCATCCAGGCCCCATAGTCGGATCTGCCGGTCATACTGAGCAGCTTCTTCCTCGCTAATGATAGAATCCTCCTTCTCAATCATGTCTATCATCTCAAACTGGTTTATTTGTCTAGTTTAACAGTAATGGGATTAATATGCCCCTTTTCAAATTCAGGTAGGGTACCGCTATCGCTGATATGAACGGACGCTGGAAGATGACGTTATCTTCTTTTTTGGTATTATGGCGGTCCGCAAACAAATGTTCTAGGTGCATGCCGCCATCTACTGTATTGGCTGTGTATCAGCCTACTATGCTGTAGTATCTATTCATTACACTTTATGAAAAAAATTATCCTACCAACTATCATCACTATTCCACTACTTTGGTCCTATCTAATCCTGCACCTGGCCAGCAGCCTGGGAGTATGGGACACTGTCGTTCAAAACACCTTGTAACTCTTCTGCAGTAAAATCTTGTACACCCAAGTACTTCTCTGCTGCTGCCACCACAACATCTATCCTCTGTGATTTACATTCCATTTCTGCGGTACAGTTGACCACCATGGCCATGTACGCCAAAAAAACAACCTTACCAAAGGACGTTATTCCTATCACTCTCTATTGACCTCGACCTACTCACAGGGATCCTCTTAGGATCCGTCACCCTTACAAAAAAGATTGCTGTTTTGAAACTGCAGTAAAAGTGCAGTAACTGCAGTCGACTGTAGTATTTTGGACACAGTAATTGCAGAATAACTGCAGTGTCCTGCAGTTGAACTGCTGTTATACTACAAAATCCCTGCAGTTAAAAAAAAATGTGTTCTTTTGGACGCAGTATTTGCAGCATACTGCAGTTATAGATGCACAATTGAGATCATCCTGTCGGGCTGTATCACTGCCTGGTACCGCAAATGCACAACCGCAGGGCTCTCCAGAGGGTGGTGCGGTCTGCACAACACATCACCAGGGGCAAACCGCCTGCCCTCCAGGACACCTACAGCACCCGATGTCACAGGAAGGCCAAAAAGATCATCAAGGATAACAACCACCCGAGCCACTGCCTGTTCACCCACTACCATCCAGAAGGCGAGGTCAGTACTGCTGATCTGGGACAGAGAAATTGAAAAACAGCTTCGATCACAAGGCCTTCAGACTGCTAAACAGCCATCATTAACACAGAGAGGCTGCTGCCTACATACAGACGTGAAATCATTGGCCACTCTAACAAATGGATCACTAGTCACTTTATTAATGCCACTTTAATAATGATGTTCACATACCTTTCATTACTTGCATTACTGCATTATGTATACACTGTATTTTATACCATCTATTGCATCTTGCCTATGCTGGTTGGTCATTGCTCATCCATATATTTATATGTACACATTCTTATTCCATCCCTTTAATTAGATTTGTGTGTATTAGGTAGTTGTTGTGGAATTCTTATATTACTTGTTAGATATTGCTGCACTGTCTGAACTGGAAGCACAAGCATTTCGCTACACTGACAATAACATCTGCTAACCAAGCATCTGTGACTAATACAATTTGATTTGATACTGCCATTATACTGCACTTTGACAGCAATCTTTTTCCGTAAGGGTGGAATCATCTTCCTCTACTACTCTCTTTAGTGCCTCAGCATTACTCTGATCCTGGCAACCTCAACCTGCCTTTCTCTCACCAGACACCTCTGATCTCCAGCACCATGGGTACCCCTACTGTTTCCACACACACACAACCTTTTCCACCGATACTACACAATCTTTTGTCTTATGCCCTCCTGCACACTTCTCACATCTAGGAATATCCATCCTACACACTACTGTCACATGACCATAAGCTTGAAACCTAAACCAGTAATGGGTTCGGGTCAAAAGCTCTCATGGTATAACTGACTTGCCTTTATCTGGTAAAAACTCTGCATCAAAACTCAGTAGTACAGACAGTGTCATCTCTGTTTCACCAGCCTCTCCACCGGGGGTCTCCGTTGCACCAAACAGTGGGCGTCACAGACACCAGGAATCTTAAACTTCAGTTGAGCCTCCTCAACACTTAACGCCAGGTGGTGCGGAGCGCGCGTTCCTCTGGACTGCAGAAACATCTTTATCGCCATCTGAATGAGGCTCAAACTCTGCGTTCTTCACCGCACCTGCCACCACAGTTAATTCACCCTCACTAGTCATGTTACATTTTATTCTGTAGCACTCAATATTTACTCTTAATATGTTCCACTTTCTTCATTTTTCCCTGTCCACGTTCTTAGCCCCACGGAAGTTAGTTTCTTCTGTAGCGAACATAGAGTAGTTTAAGAATTCCGTTTGAGTCGTCGGGCAAGCTTTCTGCAAACACAGTCTGAATTAAAGCACTGCAAAAACTTGAAAGTTTCCTTACAAGTCAGAATGTAGAATACAATTGCATTTGGATTTACTCTACCGGTTGTCTGTGTGGTTGGTCCTTATTCGGGTCAAAATCTGAGAAAAAAATAACCACACGACAGTATTATTCACCTGACCTTTTAGAGTAACGGCACTGCCGTTGAGACTTTTCTATCACCTGGCACATGCACAAAACCTTGTAAACACCTGAAAGACTTTGGTTAGTATGCATACATTGCGTGGATGTACTTCCATCTTGTGCACATCCCTTAGGTGAGCAAACAAATCGTGATAGCCATACACAGAGACCCACGTTTTGAAGTCGATTTAATAATACTTTCCTGTGGATATTTTGTCTCAAATTCTACCAGCAGAACGAAATCAGTGGACAACAGGTAAAGTTCAAATTAAGTTTATTCTACATTTTGACTTGTAAAGGGACTGTTTGGAATTGTTCCATCTATATGTGAAGAGAGTGGACCCATTGAAACTCAGATCCGTAGAGGTTTGTACATTATCAAAAGAATAGGCCATCTCCTTATGGTTTTTTTCTCACTGTAAGACATACAGTGGCAAGAAAAAGTATGTGAACCCTTTGGAAATACCTGGATTTCTGCATAAATTTGTCATAAAATTTGATCTGATCTTCATCTAGGTCACAATAGACAAACAGTCAGCTTAAACTAATAACACACAAACATTTATCCGTTATGTCTTTACTGAACACACCGTGTAAATATTCACAGTGCAGGGTTGAAAAAGTATGTGAACCCTTGGATTTTATTTCACCTTTATTTAACCAGGTAGGCTAGTTGAGAACAAGTTCTCATTTACAACTGCGACCTGGCCAAGATAAAGCATAGCAGTGTGAACAGACAACACAGAGTTACACATGGAGTAAACAATTAACAAGTCAATAACACAGTTAAAATATCTGGTTGACCCTCCTTTGGCAGCCATAACCTCAACCAAGCGTTTTCTGTAGTTGCAGCTCAGACCTGCACAACGGTCAGGAGGAATTTTGGACCATCCCTCTTTACAAAACTGTTTCAGTTCAGCAATATTATTGGGATGTCTGGTGTGAACTGCTGTCTGGAGGGCAGGCCACAGCATCTCAATCGGATTGAGGTCAGGACTCTGAATGAGCCACTCCAGAAGGCACATTTTCTTCTGTTGAAACCATTCTGTTGTTGATTTACTTCAGTGTTTTGAGTCACTGTCCTGTTGCATCACTAAACGTCTGTTGAGCTTCAATTGGTGGACAGAGCCTAACATTCTCCTGCAAAATGTCTTGATAAACTTGGAAATTCATTTTTCTGTCGATGATGGCAAGCTATCCAGGCCCTGAGGCAGCCCCAAACCATGATGCTCCCTCCACCATACTTTACAGTTAAGATAGGGTTTTGATGTTGGAGTGCTGTGCCTTTTTTTCCTCCACACAGTGTTGTGTGTTCCTTCCAAACAACTCAACTTTAGTTTCATCTATCCAGATAATATTTGGCCATTAGCACTGTGGAACATCCAGGTGCACTTTTGCAAGCAGTGACTTCTTCCGTGGTGTCCTCCCATGAACACCATTCTTGTTCAGTGTTTCACATATCGTAGACTCGTCATCAGAGATGTTAGCATATTCCATAGATTTCTGTAAGTCTTTAGCTGACGCTCTAGGATTCTTCTTAACCTCATTGAGCATTCTGCGCTGTGCTCTTGCAGTCATCTTTGCAGGATGGCCACTCCTAGAGATTAGCAACAGTGCTGAACTTTCTACATTTATAAACAATTTGTCTTACAGTGGACTGAGGAACATCAATGCTTTTAGAGATACTTTTGTAACCATTTTCAGCTTTATGCAAGTCAACCATTTTTTATCTTAGGTATTTTGCAATCTCTTTAGTTCTTAAATTTTGTGAGTGTTTTTTATAGGTTAAGGCAGCTCTAACCAACATCTCCAATCTCTGTCTCGTTGATTGAACTCCAGGTTAGCTGACACCTGACTCTAATTAGCTTTTGGAGAAGTCACTAGCCTAGGAGGTCACATACTTTTTCCAACCTACACTGTGAATGTTTAAATTATGTATTCAATATAGACAAGACAAATACAATTTGCGTGTTATTAGTTTAAGCACACTGTTTGTCTATTGTTGTGACTTAGATGAAGATCAGATCCACTTTGATTACCAATTTATGTAGAAATCCAGGTAATTCCAAAGGGTTCACATTTTTTCTTGCCACTGTATGCATACCATCATAGCACAGGCCTACCAACAAATGTAACAGTGGAATAAATGAATTCATGACATTTTTAAATGCAGTGCTCAGACATTCTGTGAGAGGAAATTACTTTTAAAACATGATATGAAGCTTTAAATCAAAGTTCCCTATGACAACAAAAACATGAAAATGGAGCCTTGGTTTGTATTTTGTGATATTCCTTAATTATTAGTTATATATTATTTTCTTGTAATCTGCATGGTTGGTTAAAGGGCTTGTAAGTAAGCATTTCACTGTCAGGTGAAACACCTGTTGTATTCGGTGTATGTGACAAATACAATTGGATTTGATATGACAAAGCAGTTGAACCAACCAATTAATGAAATATAATTGGTTAGTTGAAATTTGACTGTGGCTTTAATAGTAAATTATAATTAGGACAGGCTGGGAGACACACGTCACCGTTCACAGCTACCACCAATATAGTCATTCCATGGAGAGGGAACTGAGGGCCAACTAAGAGAAAAGTAAAGTGAACTTGTTCAAATTACTAGACAGGCAGCAGCATACCTCAACGTGCCCTAAAATCCAGTCCCCTAGGCTGCAGATATGCATATACACATGCCAAAGAGTGATCTTTCACAACTGCTGAACGAAAAATGTTCGGGTATTTCCGTGACAAACGTATGAGAACGTAATGTTTATGTCGTCATATTCGGAATATCCCGCCCCTTCTCTTTGGAGGAGACAGTCAGCCATTTTAAGTGGATGAGTTTCATTTTACAGCGCAACTGTAGGACGGAGAATCTCAGGACACAATTTCAACCTATTTCTCTAACAACTGTTAGTGGGGAATTGACTACTATGAACTGAAACTCTTCCTTAAACCATTAACAAGTACTGTAGATCCAAGTTAAGTGACGCATAAGCCAGTAGAGTTGTAATTTTTTTTGCACCTAAATGTAGCTAGAGGAAATGGCTGTGGAAAGCATGACTGTCCATCCAAACTCCCCAACAACAACCAACCACGAACACAGTCTTCTCACTGACGAAAGGTCGAGTAATTCTACAATCATATTTCTATCAAACTATTTATTTGTCCTGTGCTTTTTAGGTATAAAAAGCCCGGGTTTCTTTTTCCTTTTTTTCTTTCAAAGGGATTAAACTCGCCTTTTTCTGGGGAACAAGTACAGAGGTAACGAACGCCATCTTGAAACGTTGCTCAGCGCAAACTGGAAGGTCAAATATGAACCTGGGATCTGTTCAGTTTGAATAAGTATTTCAAGGAGTTATTTTATGAAGAAAAAAGACCATCAGTTCAAATAATTGATCCATCAAAGTTGCATCCCCACCAAAGTAGAGTGAATGAAGAAAAATATGATTTTTGCTTGCTAATTGTCCACCATCAACTTAACTAGCAAAAATGTATTTCTGAATAGATTTCCAATTAGTTATATGTCCAAAACGTTCTTGAACACAAAAGCTTTGCAAAATTGCATCGCAACGACAGGACTAGCTAACGCTCCAACTCGCCAGCTAGCTGGCTGCCCTCCGTGGGGGAAAAAAAGCCAGTTTGCTAACTATCCGCCAAGCCAATAGGGCGAATTTTAACAGTTTCATAATTAATCATTACATTCTAGGTTTAATCATTACATTCTAGGTTTTTCAGGTCAAAGACTTGTTTGCAATGGATTAATAGCCAGTTGTGGGACATTGGAGGTATTTCCTTTATTAGCACTCATGCTAAGTAACGAAGTGGCTAACTACGCAGTTATTTTTTTGCTAGCTAGCTTGCCAGACCAATCTAGCTTGTAAGCAAAGGCCGCCATTGTGCCTGCCCTTTTTTTAGCAACTAGATAGTTGTGTTGAAAGCATTTTGTCATTGGAATTGATGCAGCTGTTCACTTGTCACCCTATATATAGACAGAGCCCTCTTAAATCGGCGAATAAAATTAATTGGTTCGATTAGTTAATGTTAACTATCTGAAGTTCACTATTGGTCCACGGGCTAATGTTAACTAAGACAACTAGCTAGGGATTAATATAACGTTTAATCACTAACAATTAACAGATTGATACATTTCCAGGGCGTGAAATTGGTCATACTAACTAGTCAACAAAAATGTAACAAACGTGATTGCACAATTGTTTTAGCATGCTCATCCACTTTAATGTTTGTGCCACCCATTTTTTTGTATTTTATTTAAATTATTACTAGATCTGTACATTCATGGATTTAACATTTTCTTCCTTTGCTAGTTCAGGACAATTGCCTAATTTTGTGCCCCTATAAAGTTTCTCTCTTCTCAGGAAAGACTGCTATATTACTTTAGATTGTTATCCCAAACACCCACCAAATCCCAGCACTGTGTTGAACGTTTGCAAAGCATATCAGATGTCTAAAAAGTAAAGTAAACCACAAATGTTACCTGATTTCCCTGTCTTCAGCACCCCCAACAACCCAAGTTATACCATTTCCACAAACCCTAATAATAAAGTGGGGAGACCACTATTATGTGAAAAACTTTTTGGGGGGGAAATGGTCATACCAGTGCTTTTGAGTGCAGAATGTGAAGAAAACCTCTCACAGTAAGTACTTCCCAAAGGCCCATTGTTTGTAGTTTAATTGATTATTAGGGAACTTTTTGACCTTTTTAATTAAGCTGTAATTGTGTTGTGATGATGCATGAAAAGTATTGTAAAATGTATTTTTAAGTGAAAATTTAAGTTTACATGACTGATTGTACCTAGTACTTTCAGCACTAGCTCAGTTTATGCTATTGGAACTACATAGGGTGTGTCCAGTGCACGCACACAACTCTATAGCAACTGTAAAGGTTGTCTTGTTTGAAGTGTGATTGTGTATTATTTATTTTTATTAGGCTATATATTTGGATCCAAGTGTAACTTTTTTTCTGTTCATAGTTCCTTGGCGTAGAGTAGACTAGAGCCTTATCTAATTGGCAGTAGTGAGTGCTATCATTTCCTGACCCCTCTGTTGTTATTGGAGTGATGCATCCTTTTTTTTTGCAAAGTCTTTGTGATGTGGGCTATTAAACCCAGAGGAGGCTGTTGACAGGTGCTTTGCATTTGCCATTTAACACAATTGTCAGGACATCTAACCAGCCTGACAATATACTTTTTATATAAAATTCTTTATTACCGTAATGTTAATAAACCAAAACACCTGTAACCTCAGTTTGAAATAGGCTACTACATAATGTTGTAAGAAGAAGTTTTCATTCAGGGCAAGACAAGATAGGTTTGGCTAGACCCTAACGTCTCTTTACACAGCTAAATGGTTTGGCATACTCCCAACCAATGGGAGTGGCACATCTCTGTAGAAGTATAGGTTGGCTTGACTGGCATCTGAACTGAGCAAAATCATGATAAAGCGTTTTGCTTGTCCGCAGAATCCTGAATACTTGAACCTGGCACCCCACTAGAGAAAGGGGCAAGGAGTCAGAGCTATGTCAGTAGAGCCTTTGTTCTGTGTACGTGCCCATGTCAGTCCAAAGAACCCCCAGCAATGTAAAGTTCTGCGCTCATCAAGAATGGCCTCATTGTGCCTCTTGAAGGACGTGAGTGATCATGATTCAAGGGTTGGCTGTGCTGAGTTAAATTATGTTGACGCCATTGATTCATGCCATTCACAATGAAGGAAAAAATGTATCAACTTGCAGTTGTAGAAGAATTTGGTTTATTTAAGAGTGGCTAGATCTATATCTGGTCCCTCTCTGGCTGAGAGTAAACTTAGGATAACTAAACGTAAGGAGGAGCAGGAGACTGTAGTAAGTCCCAGCAACCCTCGGGCCCAGGAGGAAAGTCATGTCCTACATAGGAAGTTAGTATGTTGAGGATGTGGTGTGGACTGTGTTGGTGTGAGTATAAAGATAGGCCAATTGACACAAATAAATGTTGACTATGTCCACAGATTGGGTCTGTATGCTCAGAGTATAGTCTATTCTATAGCCTACATCGAACTCATTGTTTTACTACCGAAACCACTTCTGTGTACTTTGGCCAAAAGTCAGAATTGTAATCTGTATTTGAATAATCAAATAAAGGCCTAACCTGTACCATTTTGAAGTTAGGCTATACCAGACACTTAAAGCGAGACTGTTACTCAAGCCTGCTCTGATCAGTGTCAGCAAATATCTGTTCACTCTGTAGGCTGAACTCTGGCTATAGTGACGCTTCAAATGGACATAGTGGTTATATCCTACTTATCATCCATAGGGCGGCGCATAATTGGCCCAGTGTCGTTAGGGTTTGGCTGAGGTGTGCTGTCATTGTAAATACAAAATTGTTCTTAACTGACTTGTCTCACATGCCTTATTGTCACGCCAGTGTATTTCAGTAAATCATGTAATGGCACGCCTCTGTGAAACTACACCTTGAAAGGTGGCAAGGGGAAAATGTATCTGTTTCTAATTTCTTGTCTGTGTTCTCTAGCCACATTTAGGCCCAGCTATTCCAGTTTTAATACAGTTTTAACCATTGCAGTTTCCTGTGTAACGTTTGAGATTTGTATTGGTTGTTGGTTAAATATTTTAATCTTCTAAGCAAGCATATTGCATGCTGTTGAGGTCTGTTGACAGATGAAATTGACTGATCTTCACTGATAAATAGCAGACTGTTTAAGATCATTTTTGTTATGTAAACACTTTGATCTCCCCGCACAGGAATGACTAGCTCGATTTAGTGATGGGCCTATTGCTTTCAAAATGTCCTTGAAATGAATGTTGATGTTGAATCCACCCTGTATCATGAAGGCCAACGGATTCCGCATGTCCAGCAGTACTGAATCCCCCTCCCCACCAGTTGCATCATCATAGTTGCATCACTCTCAACTTCTCCCAGTCCAAAGAGACAAAACAGTGAAGCTCAAAGTGTACACATTACACACACATGGAAATGTCATACCTATAACGAAATGCAGAGAAACTTGCTGTTACTGATTGCTGTCCCATATATTAACTGTCATATAATTTGTTTACCACAGACCACACCCACCTTATCCCTGTCCTCCTCGCGATAACTCGGCTTGTTTTGACACAAATAACACACATCCTTTACACCCTAGCAGTCCTATCTCCAGCATACAGTCGTTAGGCCTATGTGTTCAGTCTAAGAAAAACATGATCTGGCCCTCTGACTCTCAGCAGACACTAGGTCCTTTATGTCACCCACAATAACAGCCAACCGTCAACCCAGTCACCCAAACACTCATAACTCATCAGAAGGTTCCAGCAGAGCAGCCTACGTTGTGTCATGGTTTGTGGGTGAACGGTGGTGTGATTAATGTTTGACGAGTTCAGAGAAACGCAGCTCTCAGACATTATCGCAGGATAGGATAACAACAGCTGATTGGCCCCGAGGACAACCACCGGAAAAGCCATAATTAGTGACTGAAACCCACAAATTAAATTCTTCACGTTAGAACATGAGGGAAGTGACTCCCTCGGGCTATACAAGGCATCAATGTGTAGAACAGGTACACTTGAATTTTGCTATTTTAGCTCAACCATGAAAAGGGAATTATCCAAATTCCCAACCTAGCACTCGCAGTTGTTAATGCCATTTTTTCCCACTTTACCTTTCCCCAGACAAAAAGCTTTGATCCCTTATAATTATGGTCTGGTGGTGGTGTCTAGGAATGTAATGTTCACCACCCAGGACCCATTCACCTGTCCCATACTGGGAGTCCAAACATGAACTACGCGTTTGAGACCGGAGTGTGGCTTGAACAGAATTTTGATGTCCTGCCTATCTGTTCTCTGTTTGTCACAGACGTGAGGATGGTGAGCTGGAAGAGGGGGAGTTGGAGGATGATGGTGGAGAGGTGGAGGTGGCAGAGGAGCCCAGCACCGGGGGAGGAGGAGAAGATGGAGCTGCAGGTGAAGAATCAACAGCAGCAGAGGCGGCCCCCCCAGAGAAAATTCACCGTAGCAAAGAGCGCCACGCCAGCGGCGACGAGAAGGACGACGAGAAGGCCCGCCGCCACAAGAGGAAGAGGAAAAAAGAGAGGGAGCGAGAGAAGGAGAAGAGGAGAGCCAAGAAGAGACGCAAATCCAAGCACAAAGTAAGATAGCGTTTGTGTGTGTGTGTTTCACATCCAGCTCAGCTCTGGCTTTCATCGTCCTATACATACCCTTCAGATCAGGGATGTTATTGCTTTCTTACTGTTTAGTCTAAATGTTTATTCGTACTTTGTCACTCAACCTATCTCTCTTTCTGTGTTGTGTGTGGTGTTACAGCGTCATGCCTCCTCCAGTGATGACCACTCAGACTTTAGCGATGACTCTGACTACAGCCCAGGTGAGAAGAGGAAGTATCGGGACTATAGCCCTACGTACACCCCTTCTGTAAGTTACCCCATGGCAGCGCTCTAAATCACATGATACCTGCTGCGGAGTTGCTAGTCTGTTTGTCACCATGTAATTACAGTGGTCTAAGAATGATTTTGTTTCCTTCCCAGTCCCTTGGAGGTTACCCACCAGCCCCGTCCTCTGGCCACGGGGGCCCCATGCCTAAGAAGGGCAGCTACGTGAAGATGGACAAGCAAAGCTACGGGAGCTACGGCGATTATGAAGAGGAGAACTTCGAGGGAGAGGAGGATGAGGAGATGGGCGATGAAGACTACGATGACTTCACCAAGGAGCTCAACCAGTACCGCAAGGCCAAGGAGGGAGGCAGCGGTGATGGAGGTGGAAGGGGCAACTGTCGCGGGGGCAGAGGTAGAAAAAATGGGGTCAGAGGTGAATTGAACGACCCTTACTAGTTTGCTTGCAGGTCCCCGTGTGCCGTGGAGATGCTGACACAAGGTGCTGACAGTGCTTCTTTTTCTTTCTCCACAGGAGGTAAAGGTCGTATGAAGAACCAGAGAGGTCGAGGAGGCATGAGAGGAGGGCGTGGAGGTAGAGGAAGAGGAGGGAGCAGGGGTCGGGGACGAGGGGGCAAGATGGGCGGAGACAATGAGGATGGAGAAGGAATGATGTATGGAGGAGGAGGAGGAGGAGACGAGATGGAGGTGAGTCAAAGACAGTCATCCTCTGGCCCCAGATGCACAGATCATTTCACATTGTTTATCAATGATACTGGTGTGCTTGCTAAATTATATTGTTTTGGGAAAGTGTTTTGTTTCTGAATTGTTCCTCATCCAGTTGATGTTGTGTTCTAGTATGGAGACGATGACTATGACCACATGGGTGAAGATGACTATGATGAATACTCTCAGTACAGGAAGTCCAAAGACCGTGGAAGGGGTGAGTTGGCTGTCAGAATGTGAAGGATTACCACTATTATTCACACTACACAATACTTAGTCATGCTACTGTAATAAAGACATGCTAGGTTAGCTGTTCTGATGTCCTTCCTAAGTAAACATGCTTTGCACCCGATCCAAAATGGTTGCCTGTCTTGTTCCATTGTAGCCCACTGATGAAGTGTCTCTCTCTGCTCCAACCAGGTGGTAAAGGTGGGCGGGGGCGGGGCCGGGGGAAACAGGGGCGTGGTATGAACCGGGGAGGCCGAGGGAGGAACCGGGGGAGAGGCCGAGGGGGCGGAGACCAGGGTCACGATGAGGACAACAATGGAGACAATGGTGACATGGGGGTGAGAATAAAACCAACTACAACACCTTACAGACCTGCTCGCTCATCTGAATGAATACTCAACCTGTACAAGTTTCTGATAACGCTCTGAAACTGGTAATGCTTGTTTGCTTGTGTTGTGGTGCAGGATGGAGGAGGAGGCCAGCACAACAAGCACCAGGGGGACAAGCACCAAGACAAGAAAGGGAAAGCCATCTGCAAGTACTACATGGAGGGCCGCTGTACTTGGGTAAGAAGGAAATCATGGAATTTGAGCAGAGATAATGTTCTTGCCAGGCATTCTCAATAGAATGCCAAATAATTTTTCTTCTGACATATGTTACCGTCAACTGCTTTTTAAAATCTTGTCCAAATGTGATTTTTTATTGTTTTAACGCTTTGCCAACTTTCCAGGGGGAACACTGCAACTTCAGCCACGACATTGAGCTGCCCAAGAAGAAAGAACTCTGCAAGTTCTACATCACCGGCTTCTGCGCACGGGCTGAAAACTGCCCCTACATGCATGATATCCTTTACCTGCAGTCCACTTTGTATCAGATAGGACATTTCCTTCAGTGTGTGTTTCCAGCTAGCATTGCTAGAACGGCCATACTAGTTGTCAAGTTTAGTATAGCCTATATCAGTGCTACCCCCGAGACAGTCTTTGAGTGATTTCAGTCCATCCAGGCCTTCCATAGTTCCTTAACTCCCCAGCACGTGATTTCCCCTGCAAGCTGTTCCACACCACCGGGAGCTGTGTGAATGGAGACGAATGCATGTTCTCCCACGAGCCTCTGACCGACGACACCCAAGACCTGCTAAACAAGGTGAGCCGTCCTCAAGTGGATTTAGACACCAATTCTCTCTGTTTCTTTAACTCACTCCCTCTCCTCTGTGTTAGTCTGTTAACCCCTTTTGACCACCTTTTCACCTCATGTTTGTAGATGCTGGCGGAGGATGCCGAGGCTGGAGCTGAGGATGAGAAGGAGGTGGAGGAGCTAAAGAAGCAGGGGATCAACCCCCTTCCCAAGCCTCCTCCTGGGGTGGGCCTGCTCCCGACACCGCCCAGACCAGGGCCTCCCGACAACTCTGGTCCTGGGGACTTTGGATCTCCTGGACCACCACAGGGCCCCATGTCCCCCAACGGCCTCCCCGGCCCAGGGCCTAACCAAGGGCCCGGTCCCTGTCCTGGTTCCCTTCCCACCTACCCAGACAGTGGCCCCTACCAGGGCCCTCCCAACCCCAATGGTCCCGCACCCCCATCCATGGGCCCCCCACCCCCCTGTTCTGGCAATGGAGGGAAGAAGATCCCCTCGTTGTTTGAGATCAAGGTGCAGCCCACGGGACAGCTAGCTCAGAAACTAGCTAATCACCGGTGAGCTTTTCACATCCATCCAAACCTATTTATGTGGCTTTTATAGTTTTGAGTGTGCGCTAGGAACATGGTATAACTCAACAATCTTTCTCTCTACAGAGGTCAGACCCCAGGAACTGCCACAGGCCAAGCTGGCGCCACTGGCCCCCAAGGGCACCCCGGTGGGCCTGGTGGGCCTCCGCCTCGGTTCCCTCCACCTGGCATGATGCCCCCAGACATGTCCATGTGTCCTCCCCCACCCATGGGCCCTGGAGGACCCCCCATGATGCCAGGCTTTGGCCCAGAAGGGGGGCCTATGATGCCCCCCGGACCTCCTCCAGGGGGTAACTTCTTTGATAACTTCTTCAACCAGCAGCAAGACATGAATATGGACGAGGTGGTGGAGGAAGGTGAGCTGAGCTGATATCGTATCACATCATGAACGAAGCATACAATCACTGTTCGCATCAGAGACTAATCAGAGACTTCCCTCCAATATCATTTCAGATTGAATCTAAACCTGTGCTGTTATGTGTCTCTGAGAGTGTTCTGTATTGTAGTTGTCAACCTTCCTCCTGTACCTTTCAGGTGATCACTTCCAGGGCTTTGGAGGGATGGACGTGAAAGAAGCAAGAGGATCGGGAGGAAACCATAGCTCCGTGGGAGGTCCTGACGTTCCCGCAAACGGAGGCTCGGCCAATCAGCAGGCGGGGATGGGAGTGCCTGACTTTCTGCCGCCGGCCCAACGCATGCTGTTCATGAGAATTCAACAGAAACAGCAGGAGGATGAGGAGAGGGCCAGACTTGCCAAGGGGGTAGGAGAGAGGGACGTGGAAGGTACGTTCTATATATATATATATATACACACACACAGACAGACAGACCGACTGTAGACCAGGGGTGGGCAACATGCGTTCAATATTTTTTTAATCCTAAAATTCAAAATCACATATCTAAATGATCCTTGGTATGACCATTTTAAAACAATTTAATATGTTAGCTTAGTAGACCCCCCCCCCCGGGCGTAGACACTCCAGGCCACTCTTTAAAAAATGTTTAAAAAATAATTGTGATTAGATAGAGAGGGGAAAGATAAAGGAGAGAGTTGCTGAAATAGCAGTGGGCCGGATTCGAATCCATGCTGCAATAGTACACTGAAGGCAGCGACCTAGACCGTTACACCACTCTAGGCCACCCAGGCCACTCTTGAATGTCTAAAACTAGATATAAAGTACACTACATGACCAAGAGTATGTGGACACCTGCTCGTCAAACATCTCATTCCAAAATCATGGGCATTAATATGGAGTTTGTACCCTCTTTGGTGCTATAATAGCCTCCACTCTTCTGGGAAGGCTTTCCACTAGATGTTGGAACATTGCTGCGGGACTTGCTTCCATTCAGACCACAAGAGCATTAGTGAGGTCGGACACTGATATTGGGCGATTAGGCCTGGCTCGCAGTTGGCGTTCCAATTTATCCAAAAGGTGTTTGATGTGGTTGAGGTCAGGGCTCTGTGCAGGCCAGTCAAGTTCTTCCACACCGATCTCGACAAACCATTTCTGTATGGACCTCACTTTGTGCAAGGGGGCATTGTCATGGTTAAACAGGAAAGGGCCTCCCCCAAACTGTTGCCAAAACTGTACAGTTGGCACAATGCATTGGGGCAGGCAGCGTTCTCCTGCCTGGCATCCGTCAAACCCAGATTTGTCCATCGGACTGCCAGATGGTGAAGCGTGATTCATCACTCCATAGAATGCATTTCCACTCCTCCAGAGTCCAATGGCGGCGAGCTTTAATCACTCCTGCCGACGCTTGGCATTGCACATAGTGATCTTAGGCTTGTGTGCGGCTGCTTGGCCATGGAATCTCCTTTCATGTAGCTCCCAACGAACGGTTCTTGTGCTGATGTTGCTTCCAGAGGCAGTTTGGAACTTGGTAGTGAATGTTGCAACTGAGGACAGACGCGCTTCAACAGTCGGCGGTTCCGTTCTGTGAGCTTGTGTGGCCTACCACTTCACGGCTGAACCGTTGTTGCTCCTAAACGTTTCCACTTCACAATAACAGCATTTACAGTTGACCGGTGCAGGTCAGAAATTTGACAGACTGACTTGTTGGAAAGGTGGCATCCTGTGACGATGCCACGTTGAAAGTCACTGAGCTCTTCAGTAAGGCCATTCTACTGCCAATGTTTGTCTATGGAGATTGCATGGCTGTGTGCTCTGTATTTATACACCTGTCAGCTAGGGCTGGGCATTGTGGGCGATATGACGATATATATCGTCTGACGATAGAGCATAATATGAAACGATAGACATTTTCCTATTGTTTATTTCGTTGTGTCGCAAATCACACTCTTTACGGCAATATTTTTCGTCAAATGGACATTGGCTTTGCGTGTAAAAGGAAATTTGCAATACAAACAAACATGGAGGAGAGTGAATGTGACACAGAGCACGAAGCTCGTACCTTAAAGAGGGTCAACTTCGGTCGCATGGACGTGGTTTGGGTATGAAAAGTCTGACACGGACCAGAAAACCGTCCCCGGTCCCAACAACAGGCTCAAACACCACTAACCTCTTACCACCTACACAAGAATCATGTGAAACAGTACGGAGAGAGTCTACGGATGAGACCCAAAAAAGTACAGTCGAGTGATCAAAACAAACCCCCGACTCAGACCTTGCAATAGGCTGCCGTTTCCACTTACATCTGCAAAGATATGGCCCCAATTTACACGGTTGAGAAACGGGGGTTTCGTGAGTTGGTGCTCAACACTCGACCCAAGGTACCACATGTAAATGCCTTATTTGTTGAGTATAATTCAAAATGTAATAAGAAATAGGCCTTTACGTGTGGTCATTTTATATATACAATTTATTCATTGAATTGACAGAAAATGTGTATATCATGGGATGTATCGTTATTGGGATATGAAATTACCTATATCGGGATATGAGATTTTGTCCATATCGCCCAGCCCTACTGTCAGCAACTGGTGTGGCTGAAATATCCGAATCCACTAATTTGAATCGGTGTATGTCAAATTATAATAGACCTATACGTTTTCAAATAACTATCCTTTTTCTGGCCTGCAAATTGCTTTTGATGAACACATTGGTCCGAAAACATTGCCCACCCCTGTTTTAGACACTGTATTGAAGTCTATTATGCTATTTATTTATCCGTTATTTTACCAGGTAAGTTGACTGAGAACACGTTCTCATTTGCAGCAACGACCTGAGGAATAGTTACAGGGGAGAGGAGGGGGATGAATGAGCCAATTGTAAACTGGGGATTATTAGGTGACCGTGATGGTTTGAGGGCCAGATTGGGAATTTAGACAGGACACCGGGGTTAACACCCCTACTCTTACGATAAGTGCCATGGGCTCTTTAATGACCTCAGAGAGTCAGGACACCCGTTTAATGTCCCATCCAAAAAGACGGCACATTGGGATATTTTTTTTAGACCAGAGGAAAGAGTGCCTCCTACTGGCCCTCCAACACCACTTCAGCAGCATCTGGTCTCCCATCCAGGAACTGACCAGGACCAACCCTGCTTAGCTTCAGAAGCAAGCCAGCAGTGGTATGCAGGGTGGTATGCTGTGGCCATGCTGGTATGTTGCTTAGACACTAATATAATGGCAAGCCAGCACAGACAAAAACATAAGTACTTCTACTGGGCCTGGTGAACCTGGCATGACTCCATCTCAATTCTCCATAGACAAAACAAATAATTCCCACTGACACCGTATAAACAGTGCATTGGCAGTGCAAACACTGCAGGACAATGCTATATTAATACAGACAGCATATAAATACTTGCTCTAGGTCGCACTCACCCGTATAGGCTAGCTACGTAAGGCACATAAAGTAGGATCAGTCGAGTGCATATGCTGTGTAAACCCTGGCTGCACCCTGGTCTAAAGTGTGCTCTATAAAGGGAATAGTGTGCCATTTGGAACGTATATAAAGCTAACGGTAATTAACAAGTCGTACTGTTTTAGCCTCAAAGTGCTTGCGTAAGTCTGGAAAATGTACAGTGTTCCTGTCTCCTTTTGTTTTGTTAGAAATGTATATGTGTCCCGAGGAGGCAGGAAATGTCTGTATGACACCGCTGACCCTCACTTGTAACCCTCAGCAGAGTCAACATCCTCTGGGCTCTGGTTGTGTAATACACTCCCATGGATCAGATTAGTGACTCCGATGGGCCTCTACTCCACTCTGTCGCTAGGTGGAGCTGTTGGTGTGTGAGACTACTAATTATGTTGGGCTCTGGCATTGATTTAGGTCAGGCCAAGGTTTTATTGGGCCCCCTAAGTTTTCTGAGATAAAAGATTAAAAACACTAGGAAATCAGCTACAAATTATTTTAATTTTGGGTATACAGTGTGAAGTCGTAAATTTACATATTCTTAGATTGGAGTCATTAAAACTTTTTTTTCAACCACTCCACAAATTTCTTGTTAACAAACTATAGTTTTGGCAAGTCGGTTAGGACATCTACTTTGTGCATGACATAAGTCATTTTTCCATACACTAAATTGACGTGCCTTTGATCAGCTTGGAAAATTCCAGAAAATTATGTAATGGCTTTATGAGCTTATGATAGGCTAATTGACGTAATTTGAGTCAATTGAAGGTGTACCTGTGGATGTATTTATGACATCATGGGAAAATCAAAAGAAATTAGCCAAGACCTCCGAAAAAAATATTGTAGGCCTCCACAAGTCTGGTTCATCCTTGGGAGCAATGCCTGAAGGTACCACGTTCATCTGTACAAACAATAGTACTCAAGTATAAACACCATGGGACCACGCAGCTGTCATACCACTCAGGAAGGAGACGCGTTCTGTCTCCTAGAGATGAATGTGCTTTGGTGCGAAAAGTGCAAATCAATCCCAGAACAACAGCACAGGACCTTGTGAAGATGCTGGAGGAAACAGGTGCAAAAGTATCTATATCCACAGTAAAACGAGTCCTATATCGACATAACCTGACAGGCCACTCAGCAAGGAAGAAGCCACTGCTCCAAAAGCGCCATAAAAAAGCCAGACTACGGTTTGCTACTGCACATGGGGACAAAGATTGTACTTTTTGGAGAAATGTCCTCCTTTCTGATGAAACAAAAATAGAACTGTTTGACCATAATGACCATCGCTATGTTTGGAGGAAATGGGGAGGCTTGCAAGCCGAAGAACACCATCTCAACCGTGAAACACGGGGGTGGCAGCATCATGTTGTGGGGGTGCTTTGCTGCAGGAGGGACTGTTGCACTTACCCATGATGCCATTTATTTTGCTATGTGTATATGTGGCATAACAATGGCATAACAATTATGTGTATATATTGACACAACATCTCAAGACATCAGCCAGGAAGTTAAAGCTTGGTCGCAAATGGGTCTTCCAAATGGACAATGACCCCAAGCAGGATCCCAATTTCGTTTAAAAGTTTTAACGTTTAAATGTTCAGTGTTTGTGGTTCTACTTTATAACTTACAGACCGTCAGTACGGTTGACTATGTCACTGATTCCTGTTGCTTTATCTCCTAGGTGACTCAGCTAACTGGTACTCCAGTGAGGATGAGGATGGAGGCGGCAGTGTCACATCCATCCTGAAGACGCTCCGCCAGCAGAGCCAAGGGCCCCCCAAACCTGAGGGTCCCCCCAGCGACCCCCGCCTCCAGAAAGGCTCCCCAGCGCACCCCTCCATCCGACCGGCAGACTCCCGTCAGGGGGACCCCCGGCTGGCTCGCGACCCCCGCCTCTCCCGGGCTACAGACTCTGCCCAGGCGTTGGACTCTCCCAACCCCTCCTTGGCCTCCACCGTCACCCCTGCAGACCCCCGCCTGGCACGGCTCGCTACCACTACCCTCACCCCCAAACTAGACGCCCCCCTGGTGTACAAGCCCCCGCCCCTCACGGCTCCCCCTGCAGAGGAGGAGGAGACGGAGAGGGTTCTGAGGGACAAGCCTGTGCCCATTCCCCTGGACCCCCTGATGGGCATGGCCCTGAGGGACCCGCGCTCCCAGCTGAGGCAGTTCAGCCACATTAAGAAGGACATTCTCCTGCACATGCCCCCCTACGCTAAGACAGTGACATGGAACCCCGAGGACCTCATTCCTATCCCAATCCCTAAACAGGACCTTCTCCCCCTCCCTCCAGGCATCCCCCCTGTCTCAGCCCTGGATCCCCGCCTCTCACGCAGCCAGCAGCGAATCCATACGGCCCTCCCCCATACCCCACCCATCCCCCCCCCCTCCTTAGAACCCCCAGCCCCCTCCTCC